>NC_082399.1:9217708-9315208 GCF_031168955.1 Gadus macrocephalus
TTGGGATTTTAGTAAAGTAAAGGATATCAGAAGAAAGGAGAATACTGTACTTTCTGCTTCGGCTAGGTAGATATTGGAATCATTATGGTGGGTTTTATACATTTTATTTTAAGTATGTGATTTGCTTGAATAATGCAAATGTTTGTTTGACTATGTGACAGATACGTGTTAAAATGCCTGAACTGACTGAGCGCATTACATGTTCTGACAACTATGGAAGTTTAAAGGTCAACATTTAAAGTATTGACGACATACCAAATATAAAAGTCTCCCTCTCTCTCTGCTTTGTCTTCCTTTTTACTATTCTACTAGTCATTTATACCATTCATACCACTCATACATAAACCCCCATATTCACAAACAAAGAAACTCAAGTTTGAACGAAATCAACGTCTACCATTGATCTTAAGGTCCTCTGCTTTGCTTGCACTAAATGTGGGCTTCAACACCTTAGAAAGCAACCACACTGGCTTCGACTTCTGATTGGCTGAAACGATTAATGACAAAGATTGACACCTATTTACACCAATCAGGTCCCTTGTTGAGGTTGTGCCGAAGCAGCAGAGGGATCTGGTTCCTCTAGGGTGTCCGGTAGGTCCTATCCCAGCTGGGGGTCCCCAGCAGGGCCCTGGTTACTGTTACCGTGCTTACTGACAGCGACATCCACTAGGCCAATGCTTTTCCAACTGTGGGTCACGGCGCATAGGTGGGTCACAACAAGCTCCCAGGGAGTGCCCGTTTTAGTCCTCAAAAGAATATAAAAGTATGTCCACAAGCTTTGCTCTGTTTAATATGACTAGTATGTATGGACAGTGAATGTCCCGGCCTCCGACCGGTCAGCAGGCATCACAACTCCAACAATCCTCAACACTTCAACCATCTCCTCGACCAATGGCTGAGCCCCCAACTGCCCCTCACACTGGGTGAAGGGTCATCAAGTGGAACTGAGGGTACATGTGCCCTCGCAAAGGGTATCGCTCACATGTGTGAATGTGCATGCACGAGCACGCACTCACATGTACGCGTACACACACATGCACATATGGAGTTTCATTGGTTTTGTAATAGCTGAGAGCTACAGAGTGAAGTTTGTGTGTGTGTGTGTGTGTGAGTGTTTGTGTGTGTGTCGGTGTGTTAAGGGTGTCAAATGTCATGTCTGCAGGATAAAAAGACGCTATTTGTCTACGTAATTTTCAGATTGTTGAGCTAATCAACTGCGCATTAACTTTGTGTGTGTCTGTGTGTGTTCAAACACATCTTACAATGCAACAATACACCTCTGTTCATGTATGGTATCGTCACGGACAATCGACCAACACATCCGTTCGATTTACGAAGGACTTTGCCTCTTTTGTTGTGCATTTTGGACAAGGCGAGCTCACCTCATGATGTACTCACGGTGGTCGGGTTAGATGATGCATTCACATTTCAACACACCCTTGTCACCGAGATGTCATCGCAGGACCAACGCAGCAGTCCACATGGACCACGGACCGTTTAGTCCGCTGCCTGTACCCTGGTACCAAGAGAGAGCAGACAAAAGGTTTGCATTATGAGTGACACCTGTGTGTGACCGAGCAATGAACCCTCTCTGAAAATGCTTTGTCGACGCCGTCGGTGTACTCAGTAGAGCCCTCGGATGGCTTAAGGGATAATACCGACACAGTGGAATAATCCACTGTGTCTGGAGATGTTCGGGGCGACAGTGGGGTCGGATGTTGAATTTGAGATGTCAGCCAGGTTGACTGTTACAGAGAAACACAGCACAGTGTCGGCCCCTCAGTCCTTCTGACAGTCTGACAGTCAGCCAGGTTGACTGTTACAGAGAAACACAGCACAGTGTCGGCCCCTCAGTCCTTCTGACAGTCTGTCTGTAATGTACGACCGTCTCTCGTCACACATCCTGAGGCTATCCCGTCGGCCCTTGGCTTCGGAGAAGACGCCAGACACAATACAATGACACGCTGATTTGGTTTTTCACAAATACACACGTACACACGCAAACACAAACACACAAACAACAACGCACAAGCACACACACACACACACACGCACACAACATAAGAGTAGGACCAGTAAGTTATAGGGCAAAGAGCAATGTGTGTGTCCCGTGGGGTGTGTGTGTCTGTGTGTGTGAGTGTCTGTGTGTGTGAGTGCGTGTGTACATTCCCAGGGTTGTACTGAGAAGCAGGGTTCACTGTGTTTAAAGTTCACAAGGTTCATCCGACATCCCCACCCACACACACTACCCTTAAGGTCACCAGGGGCGGTGTGTGTGTGTGTGTGTGTGTGTGTGTGTGTGTGTGTGTGTGTGTGTGTGTGTGTGTGTGTGTGTGTGTGTGTGTGTGTGTGTGGTAGCGGGACACAGTAGCTGGCTTGTTGTCCACCCAGGACCTCCATGGGTCCCATGGAGAAAGACATTACATTTTTCACTTTATATCTTTATTTTATCCAGAGTAAACTGCAACTCTTGAAAAATATTTCATCTAACTTTTCTTGCAGTGGCCTACATCTGCAAATCAATAATTAAGTAGTAACGATATTATAAAACTAAAACTCTTGCCCTTGTCTTATGATGGTGAGTGGCTTGTTTGTTTTTCCGCAAAATTTAACTTGGCAGCGCTCCCAGCAACTCTTCGAACGCGTCCGAATCTTCCTAGAAGTAGGCTGGATGTGGACGTTGGGTTATCGCAACTCCTTGAACACGCTGTGTCCTGCGGCACACGTCCCAGTGTCCTCTTTCAGAGAACTTCAAAGAGGTCAGGACAGTTTGGACACATATATATGTATACATAATGCACACACACATATAGATCATAATACTCTCCTCTCATTGTCCCTAATCTGTCCACTAAGCGTTGTTGTCAATAGTTATTATAAAGAAGGAAATATGTTAAATATATCTGTTTTGGATCATTGATTGATTAACATTATTGTTTAACTGTGAAATAGAGAAAAATAGAAATGCAAGGTGCCTGCGTTCCTGTGGCTCAAGTGTTCTAGCGCCTGCTAAATGAATGTGGCTGTAGATCTCTCTTTGAGCCATTAGACTTGCAACACTCAGTGATTTTTACATCACATGTCATTTTAGAACCTTATTATCCTTTATAATTTAATAACATACCACATCAAAAGATGATGCCCTCTGGCAGGCGCTATAGGTCCATCAGAACCAGGTCTTCACGGTTCAGAGACAGCTTCTTCCCTAAAGCTGTATCCACCCTGAACACACACATGCACTGACCCCCGACTGACTGACCCCCCCCTAACCTCCCACTGCTGTATTGTACTTTACTTTATTTTACTTTATTATTTATTTTACATTATTTACATTTCTATTTGGTATACTGTTGTTCTTGTTCTATTTATATATTATTTATTTTCTCGAATGCACCAATTGGGAAAGCTTACTAAAAATGTTGTTGTACTTCACTCGTGCAATGACAATAAAAGGCTTTCTATTCTATTCTATTTTCTATCATTTTGTTTAACTCTGACTTTTGCACACAACTGGCTCTACTCATAATTGGATTTTGGATTTGGTGTATAATTGGATTTCGATTATTTTAGTTACATTATAACCAAGTAACATAATTGCTTTCTAGAATATTTCTCTTTAGATCATATTTCACTTTAACTATTTTTTTTTCTTTCTATATTACGCTCTAAATGGGTAGTTTTCCCCAGTCTGACTTGGTACTACTCATCTGACAACAAAAGCTTTGAACTTGAACTTTCTCCTCTCCGTTCCCCCCCTCCACCTTATCTGTTCTTCTGTCCCATCTGCTCGCTCAATGAGCCAAAGAACCAGATGTTACCCTCCCCCTCAACACATGGCTCCAGTTGACCATCTTATAGCTCCGTTTGTCCACATGTTACATTCCTGAACGCTGCCAAGCATTAGGGATTTACACATTAAGAGTCCCCCGCAGCACGAAAAGATATACATTGGGATGTGATTACACAGGAAGTGAGCTCGAAATGCTAGCCCACCATAAGTTAGTGATTCAGTTGCTGACTGCTATTCGACACATATGACAATTTAATGTATGGGGTGCATTATGTGTACAGGGATGTGGTGGCTATGGTACGGGGTTTGATCCCCTTGTGGCCGCAGCCTACCTGTAGACCTCCCAGAGTAAGAGGCCTATAGGTAGGCCATGGATACTTGAGATCAAACCCTGACCTTCTCTTTAACGACATTCAGCCTAATAGCGGTGTGTTGCTTTGAATAAAAACATTTCCAGAATGACTTAATAACAATATTTGGAAATGTGTATGACGATTGAAAATTACAAGGGGTTATTGTTTGCATGATGGCCACAATTTTAATAGGTTTATTGGTGTTTGGCAATAAAATGACCAAAACACATGACACCAAACACCCATAGTGACATTACATTACTCTAATATGCATAAATATTCCTCTCAAAAAGTGAATACAATTTGTGGGATCAACAGAAGACTGAAAGTACTTAACCTATGCCTCTGAACCAAAGCAAACAAATCTGTGTGTGTGTGTGTGTGTGTGTGTGTGTGTGTGTGTGTGTGTGTGTGTGTGTGTGTGTGTGTGTGTGTGTGTGTGTGTGTGTGTGTGTTTCATCCCCCCATGCTGTTGGTTGCATGTAATCCTACTTTACTTGTTCTATAATAATCTTCTTAACATATGTGGATACAAGCATGGAAACATCCTATAGGGACCAGGTTGTGTATCCGTTAACTAGAACACATGTTTACGGCTTGCACCAATGAAATAAGGGAGAGGCTTCGAATGCACCACTGGACACGGAGACAGTCTCCACCTCCTGAATAAAGATGCAGTTCATCATCTCAGAACTAGCCTTAGACAGCCTAAATGAAATAGGTTAGGCTAATGATTTTGATGCCCACTAATATGTAATACATGCTGTTGGCAGTTACTTGGTTTATTGACAAACAACATAGGGTGTTGTGAGCGGTTGCTGGGGTGTTGTCCAAATAAGAACCCTTGCCATTGGTGTCGTAGATGGTTGCTAGGTGATCTGGGCTATTTTGTACAATCTATGGTTCTGGGTGGTTGTTAGGGCGTCGCTAGCAGGTCGTTAGGGCATTCAGGTTGGTTGCTATGGAATAGCTAGATGGTTGTGAGGGTGTTCTTCGGTCGTTGCCAAGGGTTTGACTAAACGGGTGTTAGGTTTTTTTCTGGGTGTGCTAGGGCTTATGGGGTTAGTGTGTTCTGGGGTGGTTGCTAGGGTTCAGCTAGACGGTTGCTAGGGGGTTCTAGGTAGTTGCACGGGTGCTTAGGTCGAACCAAATCACACGTCTACATCTTGTGACACACGTGTGATCCCACGTCAACTGACCGGGGTGAGCATGTGGTATGTGTATGTGGGGACGGGAACGACAGCGACGAGGTTCCACCTCGCACATCCTCTTCCTCCTCCAAACTCCCTGGCTGCTGTTATTTAGACACAACAGTAAACACAACTGTGTGTGTGTGTGTGTGTTAAAGCAGCCTGGCGCCAGGGTCCTGCTTACAGCAGTCTGTCTTCACAGAGACAACCTCTTAGAGACTCCCTCGTCCCCTTCCATGTACTGAGAGACTCGGAGCCGGGCTCGGCGAGTGTTGTCGTAGCTCGTTGAGGTGCTCGTATTTTAGTACACATTGTCATTGGTGCGTGATGATGAATGTCCCTTAACCCAGGAAGGACCTGCAAGCCGAGTTAAAAATGTGGAGATTTGTTGAGACTAAACCCCTGCACTTCCAGGCATTATTTTCCATTAAAATAAATGTTTTAATTAACAATATCTTTAAGGATTAAATTCAAGATGATAAGTAACCTTGGGATACCAAGTTGGTTGAGTTTCAATTTGGTTTAATAATTAAGTTACGAGTGGTGGGTGTCATGGAACCAGTGAGAGTAAATAAAGCACAGGACAGAGTTGGTACTGTTATAAATAGTTTATTCACCTTTACAGCGTTTCTTTTCATTATAAAACAAGGAGGAGGGAAAATTAAAAGAAAAAAAATCGAGGGGAGGGGCTGGAGGGTATTATGACATTTTTCAGTCAAAAATAATACTACGTTGGTTTCCATAGCGATTTTGGGACCTTTACGATAAATCAGATTTCGCCGCACCTCGCTGTATCATCGAGGCCTGGCTTTCTGTTTACCAAACGAAGATAAAAAAATAAAACAAAAACTTTAATCGGGTAATAAATGACTTCATCAAAAAAAAATGAAAACCATAAAATAAAAAAAATAAAAATCACACTGATGGACCGTTGACTTAAAACCCTGCAATTACCTGTAACAGTGCAAAAGTAGAGTACAATAAATGTTGCTCTGGTCATAACAGTTTCTGCAGATTGCGTGACGATTATATGAAGCTATATAGAGCCAGTGTTGGAGCTGAACAGGGCTTTATATGGACAGAACCAGAAGCCCCTATACAAACACCACCACTTCGTCACACCCAGAGGTTTGATCAATTTCTAGGACGGTGAAGCCAGGGACGGCCTGATGGCAACCCCAGACAGCTCTAGGAAAACGGGCAAGTCGCTCAACCTCTCCGGCGGACAGAACAGGCGTTATTGTATACGGATCTGGGATAAAAAGTTTTGCTCTTTCAACGATTTAACAGAAAAAAAGAAAGAAATTATTGGTACAAATAAGGCAAAAGAAGAAAATCCTATAGGCCACATATGCTGGTCACCTCCAAACGACATAAAAAAAAGAAAAAAAAAAAAAGAAAAAAAATTAATGAGCTTAATTTTGGCAGGTTCAGTGATAAAGTGTAAACTGAAATAGCAGAAGAGAGTAGGTGGATTTCAAATCTTCTGGATTGGCTTGTGTGCAACATTGAACAACACCGTCATATAGGCCCTGGGAACATGACTTTCGAAGCAAGAGACGAATGCACCAAAAGCTACACGCGCGTGTCCGCATGCATCTTTGGAATAGAAAACCACGTTCCATTCACCATGAAGTAAAAGTTTAGATATTTTTTTTATGGAAAAAGCCACAATCTTGTAATCACGGTCCTTATATAACTCACTTGACATTTTCTGAATCTACAGGTCGGACAACAGCGTTTGAGATTTCCTGACTTTTTCAGAGATATATATATATAGCTATAAAGACAAGAAAATAGTCAAGATATACACTTAACCCAATGTATCCTGAAGAGGACCCTATAATGATTTCGGTCCAATTGTGTACCTCTCTTCTGGCACAACCAAATCAGGCTGTGTGGAAAATTAGTTTTCACTCAACGATGCAAGAAAACCTAAACTTCCTTTTGGCTAGTAACAAAATAAAACCAGAAAAGCATTTTTCAAAATAAAAGCTCTAGTAGGTTAGGTATGGCAACTGAAGGCATTAAATATTTAGCCTTTTTTTTTTTACAGTGGAAAATACACTCGCTGTCCTTCCATTGAATAAAGTCCCACTGGGGGGGGCTCCGATGATACTAATGTCATATATAGACGATATATTGAGTCGACATGTGCATGGTACATGATCAAAGTGTAGCTATGTTCTCTCATCAAGCAAAGAAGAAGTCGTGATGGTGGGGGCGGGTAGGAGAAAGACGATGCCATAAGAGAAGACGGAGAGAGAGCACCATGACGGTCAAGAGACATGGAAAGCACCTGGTATACCTTAACATCCCACGATCCATTAATGAACTACTAAGCCATTGAGAAGAAAAAAAACAACGGGTCAACAATGTTGTTGTTAAGCAACCAAGCTGTTGTGCCATCATGCCTTGATAATGTCATCCGAGGACATGCAGGGCTTTTCCCTGTCCAGACCCGTAGTGTGGCTATACGATCCAGTATGATCTATCCACTGTGGTGACCCATCTGGGGGGTTGGCATTGCCGTCTGTGAGCCCTGATGGCTCACTGTTTCCTTGATGGAGATCAGGGACAGAAGAGGCCCGTAAGGACGTGTCAATCCAACGGATCAGCAGCACTAATGGGGGAACATTGGTGTTCACTGGACAAAGTGGACGTCAACTCGCTCACTCGAGACCGAGGAGAAGCTGCGAGTGGACTCGATGAAGTGTAGTGTAGGGGACCGCAAGATTTAAATCAATCAGCACGTTGGTTGAAACAGTCGATGGACGTTCTTCGATGGACGAGCGATGGGCCCATCGACCGGTCGATTCAAGAGCCCACAGATTGCTCTGAAGCGGCGACCAAGCAGTGGACCAAGATGGGAGGTCTCACTGGAAATTAAACGTTGGTTTGGAGACTTATCGACTGCCACACGTAGCACCTGAAGCAGCGCAGGAGGATGTGTTTTCTGTACCGCTTCATGTCTCTCAACCAGTCAGCCAGCATTGACAACCGACGTTTCAGTTGTTGTTGAACAACCTACTTAAATCGACTGAAGATTACGAGAAAAGAAAAGGAAAAACCCTGTCTCGTCCTTTTTTGGGAAGTATGCTGGACTGGGAACGATGACCTTGACAGCTGCAACTGTTTAGCCCGGCTTTACGGTCACTTGGGATTTAGCTGCTGGCTCGGCACTAGTACGAAGAGCGCTTGACACTGGAGCTCCATTTCCACTGGGATGTTTTGGCAGTTTAAACAGAGCACCAGAGACTGACTAGACTCACAGGCCAAAGGAACTAGCCCGTCTAGCTATATGTTAGCACCACAGCTAAGATGACAAAGGGTTCATTAGAAAGGCACAACCACAGGCGTTGTTGGAGGCTTTCAAGTGGGGTCTATGATGAACTGCCACGCGATTGGGAGTGGACTGATTGAGGTACGATCTTTACTGGGTTGGTGGGACATGCTTACCATGGCTGACCTCTGCCATTTTGTGTCTGTTAAAGACCGTAACATTCAGGTGTTGTTGTTGTTGATCTGATCAGGGGATCCTATGGTGTCACTAGATCAACAGACGGCTGTATCTATTATTGCATTCAATGGCGAGGAAGTGTGTGGAATGGTTTGTATACAAAGGAATTCTATTAAAAAGAAATTCCTTTTCCACAACTGAGCTGCACCTGCGTTCTTAGCTAATGAACACGACCATGCGCAAATCAAAAACGGAAACATCCAATAAAACCTGCATTAATAAATCCTGTTGCTTTTTGACCGTTCCTCAGAAGTGTTTCCTGGGAAGCAGGGACGAAAAATGGCCGCGTTGAGGGCCCCCTACAGGCCCATCCAGCCTCCAGCACCAAGGCAGTCGCACACTGGACACACACTACGTCCTTCATATCCATCCCACTACGTGGCGCTGCGCTCCGTGTCCCGTCTGGTGCAAGACCTGCTTCAAACTGACACTCTTCAAGAAGGTTCCATGCTAGCAAAAATGTCCCAGGTCCAAAAGCAACATAGTTATTAGTTATTATAACATAGCTGGCTAAAAATCAATCAATGCACGATTTAGGCTTCCAAATGACACAGGCAGCGACAACTTCTACAAAATGGGCTTCATTAAACATTGTACTGCTCTTCAGGTACAGCTCTAGTTAGGGTGCGTCACCCTAAAATAATTGTTCCATAATCCAAAGAAGCACCAAAACACACGTTGGATATACGCCCAAGAATACAGCATGATGTCAAAAATCAAAAGCCTTAAAGCAGGTTTTGTTTCGGGGTGACAGCTCACCAGGGTTAGCTTATTTTTTTCTCGGTGGTCCAAAGACCGCGCTAGGGTTATGATAAACACTTGCCTACGATAGTCTTAGCACCAGATAGAACGGATCAAACCTGCCCACACCCCGATTCCCTTTTGATCCCCTACGCCGGAGAGAAGGTGGACACAGCCTGGTTTCGGTCTTTGTGTTCCAGATCGCATATTTCCATCGCCATAGAAACAGAAACGTTACTAAACGAGGCCCCCCCTCGTGTCCATAGGGGCCAGAATAACAATGTAATGTACGGGATAATGGTCTTAATGCTCCATCTTGTCCTATGAACCAATTTCCAAATGTTTGAGCTCCAGCAAATGTAATCATGTTTAAAGGCTACATGTGTTTTTAATAAATAGATCACAATAGCAATCATTGCTTTTAGTTGAGATTCCCCAAATTAATGTCATAATCCAATAAAGTCCATTATAGTGACAATTGACCGATAACGCTAGAACTACAGGGTAAAAATACACCAGAGCATTTCTCCAAGGACCAAATAAACACCACATAGCCCGCCCAAGAATTGTTGGATCTTACCATCAAATGTACAGAACCAATGGAAATCAATGAGATCTAGAAAGTGAGAGACCACTGCACCAGTTCCCCAGAAGTGTTTCACATTCCTAGGGGGGCATTTAGCTGCGACGGATACACTTCAATAGCTTAAAAACAGTTGAGAGAATGGATAAACAGAGTGTATGTGTGTGTACGTGTGTGTACATGTATGCGTGTGTCACACACAAATGATTCAAACTGAAAAATAACAAAAATAGTATTTTTTTTTTTCCCCATGTAAGTTTTCACTGAACGGACACTTAAGAGTAAAAAGGCTTAGAGGAGGATCGAGTAAAGTGAATAAGAACAAAAGACCGAGAGAGACGGGGACTCAAACAGGTCAAGAATTCGGACTGCAGTCAAAGTGTTCATTTTGATTTTTTTTTCAGTCATGATCTTTCAAATACGTACTAACCATCTTTTGGAATTGGCTTCAAAGATAGGGCACACAACACACCTTGCAGTCCGACCATACACAGACACTAAGAAGCACAGAGAACTTTAGTTCACAGCCATGTGATGATGGATGTAGGAAGTCTGTATGCGTTTGTGTATATGCAGGTTGCACATTTAAAAACTATTGACAGAGGTGCAGCAGATTGTGAATACTAGTCTCTTCTTCTTCATTGTCTCATTCAAACGATTGATTCAAGGTGTCCGCTCCCTGCTATGGTCAACCGGGTCTGGTTGAGTTTCTCTCGTTTGCATTTGTCACTACCTCTGCGGCTGTAGAGATTGGTAGTAGGAGCAAGAATGGTGGAGAACTTTCTTCTTTTGAGTTTGGGGTAGCTATATTTTTTCATCCAATTCGACTGTTGGCGTAACCGATTGCGGACCGTATAAACACACCCTGACAATGTTTACCAAGTCATTAGATCCTTGGAGCACCAAATGCAGAGTAAAATGAATTTAAAACCATGTTTGGCAATGCCGTGGTCAATTTGTCAACTCTGGGACTGATTGTTGTTGGAGGGGCAGCTTAACTGAGTTTACTTGGGAGGAGGGGGGGGGCGAACGTCAAAGAAACCTTGTTTTTTTTGAGAGAGAGAGAGAGAGAGAGAGAGAGAGAGAGAGAGAGAGACCATCCTTCTATACAGCTGAAAACACTGCGGACAGATGGACAAATAAAAGGGAGTGAAAGAAATGGTTAAAAAATTCCTACATAAAATAAAGCAAAACGTGGTCAGCATATTCTTCTAAAACCTAGCAGGTAAGGAAGAAAGGGAAGAAGAAAAGAAAAAGCGTGATTGTGGAGCTATTGACCCGACATCATGTGTGGGTGTAGTTTTTTGTCCCTTAACCGGCACGCACACATTTCAGTCCAAGCAGCCGTCGCTGTCAGTCAGCCGTTCACCAATAAGCCGTAGCCTCGTCTCCAATAGAGCTCTTATTTTGAAGTGGTTCACCGTTTGGTTACCGGTTGGGCCCTGATTAGTGGGTTGCATCGCTGAAAGGGCAAATAGAGCGTTTTGACTTCGTCAGCGAAAAGAAGAAATAAAATTAGAATCAATGCAGTCATAGCGCTGACTTCCTTTGCGACGGATATCGGAGGCAAATGTGTGCATGTACAGTTTTTCTTTTTATATTCAAGTTTTCTCCTTTATATTAAAATGTCCTCTATCCATTCATTCTTATGTCCATCCAATCGCTTCCAGCCACCCCCCTTCCCCTCCCCATCCCCTCCTGCCCACCGAACCCCTCCTCTAAATCTGATTGTCCAGCTGTCTTGTCTTACGGTGAGCAGTTAGAGGGTGAGGGTTGAGGTGGGGTGTAGGGGATTTCAACTGATCTCCCAGCGCCATCAGTCCCTGGTCCACCGCATCAGTTGGTTCCCCACCCCCATTGAGCTAACCGTCGGCTAGCCTTTTTTCTTTGGGGGAAGTGGGTGGTGGGAGGGTGGGTAGGGGGGGGGGGGGGAGTCGGAGGGGGGGGCTCTGGGGGTGTACATGTACGTATGTATATATATTTATTTATATATATTTATATATGCAAGTCAGACTTTAGTGATCTGCGTCAGTTCGTCCTCGAAAGTCTCGTTCTCGGGGTCCGAGTCCGTGGTGTCCGAGTATCTGTAGTGGTCAGGCTCGTTGTCGCTGACGTCGGGGGTCACCGAGTTGGAGGTGGCGTCGGAGTTGGCCCCCTCCTCCACCGTCTTGGAGAAGTACAGCTTCACCTGTGGAGGGACCGGCAGAAGGGTTGGACTCGCTCCTCACGTACGCACATGGCATCACATTTATCGGGCAAACGCTGTTTGTCCAAAGCAACTTACAGCAGGTGCATTCAACCAGGAAGATAAACCCTAAAAAGGTGCAAGAATCATTGAAGTGCTTGCAACCTCACAAAGTAAGACATAGAAACAAAAGATAGAGAGTAGGAGAGATACAACTTTTATCTGCATTGGTGTTACCCTTCTGCAATGGCCTGCAGAGTGTGAAAAGCTTGTTAGCTAGTTAGAAAGTGAACCAATGTTAACAGGAAAACATTTGAATCAAAAGGCACAACAGATTCAATCATATATCACCTCCTACCAAATAAAAAGTATATTTTTTGTAGAAAGATGCGAGTTCAGAGTAGGGGTCACAGATTAGTTGGACTATAGGCCATGTTGGAGTTCACAGGCAGAGCGGCTTCCTCATTGATGGTTTCAGCGGGTTCCAGGGGTCAAAGTTCAGCACGTTGAACTCTACACAAAGCATTAGCGTGGGATTTGCTTACAGAACGTGGGTGCGGATCCACCAATCAGGACAATAAGATTAAAAACGCATTTCATTTTAGTCTGAAAAGAACACTGATACGTGCTGGTGGGGCTGTAGCCCAAGGCCTCGGTCTCTCCTGTGGGAGCCGTTAAGAGGAGCCAAGAAGACATGCCTGTGTCCGGTGGTCCGCCTACGATAACTACTCTCTAGCCGCCAAGCAGAATTGTGTGTTGGCCTTGATAGCAACGCTGCTTTAAGACATGCCCTGCTCTCAAGAGCTGCACTATGTTCTGACTGACTGTACTGATAGGACAACTATAAAACCAAACGTTGTTTCTGATTCCTTTAGCTACGCAATTACAATTTTCAATTCAGGTTCAGTTATTGTAGCTGCTCCAATATTGTCTGTATTGGTTATTGTCACTTCAAAGAAATAACAAAGTGATAAATCCCTGAAATGCATAATATATGGTATGGAATGTCGTGGGCACCACCAGGGAAAAGTAATAACGTGACCCGACTGTACCTTAAAATTTGGGGAGAAATATCTGTTGGCCTTGTCTTTATTGGCCTTGTCAAGGTCATTCTTTGTCAGTGACAGCACCAAGAAGTCCCGGTCGCTGTCTGGAACGCCGCCCCCGCCCGTCCCCTGGTTCTCGAGGACTCCGTCCACTCGCTCCCGCTGTGTCCCGGCGCTGCCGTTTTCCAGCCTCTCCACATGCTCCTCGGGCCCGGGGATGAAGAAGGTGTTGACCCAGAAGTGGAACATCTTGTCCTGAAGAGTGGCAAAAGGGGGGCATGTAGGGTTATCTTCCTTGTACAACTCTATTACTGTTGTTACGAATGGGAGTGCAAGAAGGAGTGCCTCAGGGTTCAATTTTCAGCCCCTTGCTGTTTAGCACACCTCTATCTATAAAGCAAGGAATCTCTATGCATTTCTTGCGCATATCTCTAGAACAGTTAATCTAAATCGGCTTCAGAGTCAATGTGTATAGCTGAGGACCTGAGGAAGTAGGGCTGTGCGATATGGTAAAAAATGAAAATCCCGATACATTTTCTCCATTTCACGATATACGATATATTTCTCGATATTTTGAAATCTCCTTTAAAGGACCCCATGAAATCACACTTTTACCCTTTACTGTTTTCACTACAATCCTTTTAGACTATATACCATTCTTGGTTAACTTCCCAGGTGGTTTCCATCAAAACATTTTATATTTTCATGTTAGTGATTAATCACAATTGAGTTAAAATAAGATATTTTTTTAATTCAAACAAAGCACAAACTGCAAAAACAATCTTCAAAATTACAAAAAAGGGTTAATATAAAACTGAGCAGCTCAGAACAATGAGAAAGAGAGAGGGAGAGAGAGAAATATAAACATTAATAGGCTTATAAGCAATAAGGCTGAATCATCAAAAAATATTTTACACAAAAAACTAATTTAGGCAGCATTTTCTTATGTAGGCCATTGCAATGAATTAAACTAAAACGTTATAAACTCATTTTGATACAATGTGTTCGATATTTTTGAGCCCATTGAATTAATTTATTTAGGAATTGTAGGTGTGCTGCCCTCTACCCCAAGCGCCTTGCCGGGGTCGACAGATAGATAACTCCTCTCCCCAACAAACCACGCAGACACGTCCCAGTTAACTCTTTATGGTTGCTTGAAGTAGGTTAAAACAACAATGTTTTCCGAGGCTAACTTATAGCTAGAGAAGTAGCATAAGACGAGGCAGCACCTTGTATTCCGATTGTGTGTGTTACGGAGCGTGCAGCTGGTAACCATGATCGACATCAGATAATAATTCATTGATTTAGTTACAGCATCATTGTGTGATAATGCTCTCCGAATGCACTTTGGGGAAAACACTAGCGTGATACGGGGTTGTGTGCGTATCTGATCAGATCAGACAAGAAGTTACAAGCATTGGTGTGTTTTACTCCACGTCCTCCTCTCGATGTCCCAAATACTGCCAGATCACTGATCCCTTATTAGTTCTTTTAGGAACCAGCAGTTTGTCCGCTTCCACGTTTTATTTGTCGATTGAATTGGCTGAGGATACACTGTATGCTACACTGAGCCGGCCGGCGCTACAAACCGTAAGAAGCTTGAAAATGAGTGTCCACCCTTCCGCACCTAGATGTCGCGTGGGATTGGTTGGTAAAATATTAGAAATAATAATTGTATGTATCTCACACAGCGATTTCGGAGATCGCACAGCCCTATGAGGAAGTGCAGTCTCTACTTATTTAGACACACCTTCAATATTATTCAACTTTGAACCAAACAACCAGCGGCGCTCTGTGCAACAGCGGACCGGAGCTTCAGGACTTGCAAAGCTTGCAAAGACACCTTATTCTCACTGCTCCCGACGAGCTGACTGTCGCCTTGCATGTTTGAAACCGCAGTCGGTGTGTGAAATTGTGCATGAATGGGTGAATGTTATTGTAAAGCGCTTTGAGTGGCCACTAGTCAAGTGGTTAAGGGCTATATGAATGCAGTCAAATTACAAACAGACTCTAGCGTGTCCTCAACTATGTCAAACTATGTCGGCAAGGCTACGTTGGACACAGGCCCATCAACACCTTTACAGATGTAGCAATGCATTGGTGTGGGTCGGGGGCTCACCTTCTTCATCATTTTGTTCTGCTTGTGGAAGAACTCTACTTTGATGTCCCCGCAGACAGGAAGTGGCTGGGGGAACTCGAAGAACATGAGACGTTCTTCTCTCCGTGTGTGGGTTGGGTTGGACGTGTGGATCTTTACCTTCACCTGGTACACCACAAACTGGGGATCTGGACGAGAGAATGGAGGGGAATAGATGTTGTAAATTAAATAAATAATACTAGCAAAATTTGAAAACTAGGGCTGCAAATTTATAGCATCTTCCCTCAACTATTATTAAAAATTGTATAATGAGCTCGCGGATTGGTCATTACAAAAAGATAGGCCCATAACCCCATATCACAGAATGAAATTATTTGGCTCAGCCAATCTACTGTTTTAATTGCACTCCTAATGATATTGGAAAAAAAAATACTGACAATTGGTCCCCAATTTGCTTTCATGTGGTTTCAGATGCGTTTCAGTTCTCACTAACAGAACTGGACTTCAGCTACATTCCACCAATAGCAATGTATGAAAGGGGTACTCCAGGGTCCCATTTTTGGGCCCATGCCGTTTACAGTGCATATACAGATAATTACTGTGCGGCACGAAAATATCCAAACTTTGAAAACAATGAGAGTCAAAATGATTTGACTTTAAGATAGTTCTCTTAGCGTGGAAGAATTTCCATCATGAACAATTCACAAATTCTAGACAATGAAAATGAAAGTGGAAAAAAGTGTTTCCCCAAAATAGCATTTGCACAAGGCAAGTTCCATTTAAATTCAACTGTTCAGAAATCCCCAACCCTTCGTCAATTCTCATAAGACACCCATCCCACTTCCCCATCTCCTATCAATATGAGAAGTACAATAACATCTCTTATCCTCTCTTTTTATGTCTTCTGATCCCGTTTGGAAACATTGAAGAGCATTCATTAGTTTAACTCAAATGCAACAATGAATGCATCACTCCAGTCAACACAGCATACAGAGTGCGATAAAGAGAGGTAAAGAAGAGTGGCATCTGAAGTCACCAGATTAGAAATGCAGTATTTTCCTCCTGATTTTGGCAGTATGAGTTTTGTGACTCTGGCCGTTCACTTTAACAGTAGCCACCGAAACAGCAGAAAGTTAAAGAAGCCTATTTTTAGAAACCATCTGCCAGTGTGGTTAGCATATGAAAATTTAAATTACTAAAAGTTTGAAATCAGCTTAGGAAAGCAATTTAAGAAACCCCAGTCAGGAAATTAAGGTTTGCAGAAAGGAACTCTCTGCAACCACAATGCATCTCTTAAAGGACACAGTATGTGGCAGGCACACACAGAATATACATACTGGCACATATTGAAAAGCAGAAAAGGGCAGTGAATGAAGGTCTTGGAATAATACAATTTTATTTCTTTAGTGATAAACGATAGCATCTGTAAAATAATCATCCATTTAAAAATTAAGATATACCTTTTGCGATACTCGTATGATGCATACGATGAATAAACTGACGCTTTACATGCCAACGTGGAGATGTTTGACCAAGAATAAGCAATTAAACATGTAAAAACAGACCAAAGTGAAGGTATGAATGAAGTAAATCTGGTTAGTTTTACCCCAGTGCCAATTCCCTCTCCTGAAGCCATGAGGAATCACCGCATCGCTCTTGTTTTTTACGGCAGAGTCTCCTTGAAAAGAGAGGAAAAGAGATCAACACACACACACACACACACACACACACACACACACATACACACATACACACTAGAGCTGGGTGATACTTATCATAAAACTATTTCAAATGACCCAAAGAATATGTAATGGCTGCTTTGGCTTTAAAAAACGCACAGAAGATTCAATGGAAGAAACGGTCTCTTGGAGGTTGATCAAGCACATACAGTGAGAAAGCATAAATTGTGGGTTAATCTTAAAGAGTCTACCGAGATCACAACATGGGCTCAATTTACTGTCATGCACCCTGCGAGACCAAGAAAGATTAACATTATTTCACGCACGATATCTCAAACGACATAAGTCCTGGGCGATAACTAGTCCCATATTGTGTTATTGATATGCTTATCACCCAGCCCTACAAGCACCCATGACATCAGAGACTGGAGATAGGGAGAGAGTATGCCAAGTTTGGCAGGGGATGGATTTAAAAATTAAAATATATAGAAAGGACGCAAGAAATACGAAAAATATTAATCAAATATGCAGTCAATATCCGTGCGGATTTGAGTATTCATTTTGTAGGTCCTTTTTTTTGGAGCAAATTAACTCTAAGTCTGTTTCTAGCTGTCATTTATACAGAACATGTGCGTTACACCAACCGACCTAGTAGAATACACTTGATCGTGTCTTTCTTTCACTTTGCAAAAAATGATATGCTTATGATTTGCTTGATGGATGCTTGTTTACTCGAGCACACGTTTGTACCCCTACCAACTAGAGACCCATACGACTAAAGCCTTTGGTGTGGCGTAACCCCTGCTTTACCATGGGATTTGAATGGACGATGCAGTTAGTGAAGGAACTATGCCGAAATATTTCCAGTTATACCCACGCACATGGTTTTGAGGAGCCCACACTTGTAGACCGCGGTCTCAAGCACTCATGACATTAACATGGGCTTGTTAACTTCATTGAGTAGCAGTTGGAGGAAAACTGTGAAAATGTCTGGCTGTTTTTCTTCCAATGTTGGATTAATAGTGACCTCTTCCTTTTGTGTATTGATCCTTTAATGTATTTTTTTTATTTTTAATATAAAGGTGGTACCCTGCACTCTGCCCTGCACCATGGCACAGGATAATGAACCAATTAAAAGCTAGGTGCTAACTCCATGTCACACACACCATCATTAGGAATCTTGAAGAAATGTTACTACAAAAAGGAGGCAGACCACAACAGAGGAAAATGACAGAAACCAAGTGTATCAGGACTTGCTCCATGTGCGAGTTCCCAGGCCTAAAAAGGCTGCAGTTCCAATGCATATGCAGCATGGCACACATGGTTCACTGCTAGTACAATAGGGTTAGTAAGAACACTCAAAGCATGGCGTCAAACGGAGGGAGGATCACTAGCTAGTCAACCAGTACAATTTTCAGACGAGGTTTGGATACAATTGAGTTGAATCATGTACAGTTAAACCCACAGTGTTTACATTTGACATTTATCATGGCATAGATTGATGAACGTGAGCAGAAGGAATAGTTTGTTTTGCAACCAACATTTCAGCCTTAGACTGGAGGATGGGGCCAAAAAGAACAACACGATAAGTCTATTAAGTTGATCAATAATTCTCACAATATATATTTAATGATGATAATAATGCCAAATTTACAGTTTCAAGAGTTCTTTGTGTATTTTGGGAACAAATACTGCATCAATACCAATCGGTAAAGTATAGCTCAGTTTCAGCCAATCTGAAAGATCCGAAAAAAGCGTTTTCACTGCGATGGCACTTTCCCCGAGGGTGGTCTTTACAGTCCCTGCTAACAAATGCCACTATCCCATTTCTACCCCTTACCCCTTCCCCCTCCCACTTGTTTTGAAGGGGTAAGGGGAAGGCGTAAGGGGTAAAAATGGGATTGGGCCTAACCCAATCCCATTTCTACCCCTTACCCCTTCCCCTTACCCCTTCAAAACAAGGGGGAGGGGGAAGGGGAAGGGGTATGGGGTAGAAATGGGATTGGGCCTTAAATCTCCACATTTCCATTATATATAGAAGCTGCAGCCAAAGAGCGTGTTCCATCAAGGGAAAGTGACCGAGATAGACAATAGACTGATGATGATAGTAATCAAACTTACTGCATGTTCCTCCGGTGAACATGGGGACCGTTTCAAAGACCATCTTGTGGAACAACAGGGCCACCGGCTTGTAGTCCAGGTTGTTCCGCAGGAGGTGGCTGTAGTAGTACACATATCTCCTCTGGCTCGGGATGGTAACTCCCTGAAGAAGCAAATATTGGGTAAGATGATGCTGATACGGACCCAATACGTTCCGGAAGGAGACATCTAAACGCTTCTTTAGTAAAGATGCCTTTTAATTGCGGTTCTGCTCATCAACACTGAACAATTTTCTAGGCTGCCGAGTGTTTTGCCGGAGTACCAACTAAATGTTTATGGTGCCATGCAAGGCAGACGGACACAGGGAAATAAATGCATACATAAACCAAAGACCCTATTTATAACAATGTTGACCATGGACAACAATTCTGGCCCACGTCTATAAAGGTGAGTCAAAAGTGATGCTACCATATTAGCTAGCTTTATTACAACAGTTTAAGATGTGGTTTATTGATCTCAGACTGGAAATGCGGGATAAACCATATTCATTCAGATACGCTCATCAGAACTCTTCATGGGCCATATGACAAAACATAGACACGAGTGATACATGCGTGCATACCTACAAAATTTCACTGTGACGAAAAGAAAAAAAAAACATCAAACTGACAAAAGCAACACCAAAACAACAGACCTAGGAATGGACAGACGGGCGGCTCACCTTTTTGTCCCGGGTGCGGACCTCTCCGTAGAAGTCCAGGGCCTCCTGGGCCTTGAGGAACTTGCCCCGGTGCAGCAGGTAGGCACAGATCATGACTCCGGTCCGGCCCTTGCCCGCCTTGCAGTGGATGGCAGCCACGTGGTTGTCATCCTCGCTCAGCCACTGGTCCAGGTCCTCACAGAAGGGCTTTATGAGCTCCAGCTGGGGGGGGTTGTGGTCCTCGAACGGGTACTGGGCCACTGAAGGCAGGGGGAGAGGGAGGGAGGGAGGCGGGCGAGGCGGGTTTATTTGTACAGTGCATTTCATTACACAAGGCAGACGATTCAACATAAGGCGGAGGTAATCTGGGGGCATCCTTAGTCTTTAACGTACACCGCTTAAATCTGGAGTACATGATTCACACATATTTTACCAAAACCCCACAGTAACGCAAGAAAAATGTAATATAAATCAATGGCTTTGGGTTATATGTGAACATTAACACACACACACTTATCTTACCTCTGCAGTTGAACTTTGCGGTGTCATACTGCCGCTCTACACATCTTGGGAACAAAAAGTAGGAGAATGTTAACAAATTACCTTTAAAATATATTTGACATGGAGCACAACTACAGGTTAAATCTGGGTCGCCACAAGCATCCCCAAGCAAAAGGCAGATGTCCTCATGATACTTACAGATTGTAAATCTTGTAGTGATTCTTGTGTTTGGAGTCCAGGAACCTGGGATCAGTAAAGAGTAAAAGACAGACATTTAATAAAAAAGTGCAGGCCTACTGTTGGTGTTCAGGCACAAAACACCTAAAAAAGGTACATCATTGACAGAGATACACAACAGAATGCGAGAGGGAGATCGAAAGGGAGACGGATGATTCATGGAGAACCGGAAGGCAATGTCAAGGTCAGGTGGGAGGGCCTGTTAACCAATACAAAGACTGACATGTTCAAGCAGGCACGTATGACAAGCACAGACACACGCACACTTACCGTACAACGTCATCTATGTTGTTGCGGTAGACGCCCTCTAGCTTCTCTGCAGGGAACCCCATGGCGATGATGTTGGGGTATATGTCTGAACACACGTTTGGTTAAGAAAAAACAGGACACACACAGCTTTAACAGCCCTTCCTGGTCATGTTTTCGATGAGGAGGGACGGCGGTGAGAGAGAGAGAGAAAGCTTATCAATTATTCATTGGAGATTGTCCAAGTGAACTTTCAAATTTTTTCCCGTCCCGGTGTTACCAGGGTGAGTTGGCTTTGAACCTTCGAACATATCTAAAGACCCCTGGAAGTCACCGTTGATACACTGACTACAGTATGGGGAGAATAGACAAACAGCAGCCACTGCATCAGTGATTGGCATGGCAGTGTCATTCTTGTACACGATGAAAACATGCACGGGTGGTCTATAAAACTGACCAGGTGCAGTCAAAATCCCTAACTTCTTATACGATATTCCTATACATTTCTACTCCTTTAAGTCGTCCCCCCCCCCCCCCCACACTCATCTCTTTGTCTCTCGGACCCCCTGGGGTTTGAAAGCCGCGGTACACCGATGCAACACAGAAGGAAAAAAAAATCTGCATGCAGGCTTCCAGCGCGACCGTGTTTAGCAACGCAACAACGTGATAAACGTTAACAAAACCATGGCGGTGGAAGCGATAGGAGAAGCGAGAGAAGACGCAGGTGTGGAATGGTTTCAAATCATGACATCATTGATTCTTAGACAATGGGGTTGATACCAGTACCCCCCCCCCCCCCCCCCCCAACCCCTCTCTGCCCCTCTCTCTTGCTCAGTCTACCCGTCTCTTTCTAACTCCACTTGAGCAAAATGGATTTTGTTGTAGATTCTGAACGCAAAGTTTGAGCAGTCCAGCACCATCCTCTCAATTTTTCCAGCGTTTCCCCCGCCTCTCCCTTCAGCTCATCGGTGTCACTCTCTCCCCTGCCTGCCTCTTAAATCATGACATCATGGATGCATCTGCTATAGAAACACAATCACAGAACCAACCTAGAGAACCATGGGTTTTGCAGACTGTAGAACGCCATGTTTGCGTCGCACCTCTGCAACGCGAAGAGGACGTTCGGTGCAACTAGGAATGCCATCAGCACGTTCCGCTCATCCCTCCTCCACCCTCTTCCCTTTCTTTTATCCCTCCTCCCCTCTCCCCCTTTTCCCCCTCTCTCTCTCTCTCTCTCGGTGTCCCTCACGTCAAATTGACTCTGAATATATCTGAGCGGGATCGCGTCCAAGTCAGTTTCAGTTTTCTTTTCTTCTTCACCAGACAACTCAAAGGGTGGGGCGAAGCCAGTCAAGCGAGACAACAACACACATTCTCTTCTTTCTCCGAAGAGCAGGGGGGCCTTTCTCAGAGCTTCACTCCTCCTCGGCGCTCCCTCTCCAGCATCTGTGCCTTCTCTCTCACTCCGTATTCCACCAGCATAAGGCACTCCATTACCACCATTATCAGAATATTGCCATTACATTCAACGTGGCAAAATGATCCGTGCTCAGTGAAAAAATGTCATGGGGTTGACAACCAGTGGTCAAGAACAATACGCGAGAGATATTGACAATGGATGATACATTCCTTCTTTATCACCTATTGCTTTGGGCAAGGGCTTGGGACTGTGCCTATGGAATACCTTTCCATGACCCCCAAACCCGACCCTTTAATAATGCATCGTGTATAAAGTGTATTTGAAAATCCGCCTTGCATTCAGTCGCGGTTTGATCCATCCGTTAATGGTGTGTTTAGTGTGCGTGTATGGGGGTCTTTGTGGGCGAATATCAGTCCACCGAGTCCGAAAGCGCATCTATCGCTCCCTTGCTTCATTCAAACAGAGCCCCTCTCCACTTCCTCTTTGTCTACTTCCAGCATCACTCGCTTTCAACCCCGCCTCCCGTCTCTTCGCCACTTCCATACGTCTCCATATACCCCCCTCCATCATCCCGTCATTTTCTTTTCCTTTAGCACCGGGTCAATTTTTTTAATTTTTTTCTAGTGCCTCGTTCTGCCACCTTACCCTCTCGCGTACTTGCTTTCCGCTTGAGAAAGGAATGACATCATCGATGTAGCCATCGTTGTGCCAACCAAAGTCTGCCCTCTAACAGGTTCACGTTAATAAGAGCCCAGAGAGAGAGAGAGAGAGAGAGAGAGAGAGCGAGAGACACAGAGAGAGAGGCACCGACAGTTGAGACACAGAGAGACAGAGAGAAACCTTTAGTATAATTAATCTTCTGTTAAAAAGATTGTTTTATAAAAGCAAAGGTTTTGGTTTAAAGCTGTATGGTGATCGGTCCGCAATGCCGGCAATGCAGTTCATGTCTAAGCGTCCTGAATGTTCGGCTAAACAGAAAAAGCTTTGTTTGCTTTGAAAATCTAAACCACATCAAATAACCTCTGAACAATTTCAGTCCCTCACTTAAATATCCAACAAAATAGGGAATGCAGTAAATAATAAGAAAAACCTGTTTAGTAAGCACCCCAAA
Organism: Gadus macrocephalus; assembly: GCF_031168955.1. Classification (NCBI taxonomy): domain Eukaryota; kingdom Metazoa; phylum Chordata; class Actinopteri; order Gadiformes; family Gadidae; genus Gadus; species Gadus macrocephalus. Next base: position 9,241,209 of record NC_082399.1, read on the forward strand.
TATATATATTTTTTTTAATACAAATCTGCAGTACTGTCCTAATGTAACAAAACAGCATTTCGAAACGATCATGAATAGATAACCAAGAAGTTCTAAGCAACTTAATAAAATAGGATTTGTGCCCGTTTCCCGTTATTAATTTCTGCTGCCGTTTCCACCGGGGAGACCTCCCAGTCTCTTCCACCAACAGAATAATTGAATTATGCATACTAAAATGACCTATTTTGTCAAGCTAGGCCTACTACTCAGCAATGCTAAGGCAGACAGCATCCTTGAAAAAACCAAACTAAGAACACACACATCCCTCAAAACACAAAATTCTCTCAAATCCTGTCATGGCTAAATGTTGCGAAGCTAGACAAACGTTTTGTTTTTTCTGAATTCACCAAGAGGGTAACCAAGTAGACTGCAGATTATTTGAATTATGCATACTAAAAATGACCTATTTTGCTCGTTCTCTGTGATGCTGCAGGAATTAAGACACATGAGCCTCCAGCTGGTTGGTACATGTTGAGAAATTCAGACCATTTGGGCCAGGGAAACGTTTATGGGACCAGGGAGAGGTTTATGAGACCTGGCCACACGATTATTGCAGATTGCCCTGTTAAATGCCAATTACACATTGTCCTTCATCCACTCCAAGCACCGTATGACTCAGCCTACAGATAAGCAAATCTGCCGCTTTATTCTGCACAAGATGTACCTAGTCCAATGGAATGACATCAAACTAAATATATGTAAACATATGTAAAATGTGTCTCTTTGAGATGCAGCAATTTTGCACTTGCAGGAAATTGAAAGAACAACACAGCCATATCCTTCACAACAATGGTGTCCAAATACTAATCTTCAAATTAAAATAGCACAGTGGAGTGGGGTTAGCCAATATAAGCATGACCCCTTCCTATTTCAGTCAGCAGATGGCAAAATGAATAGGGCTACAAAGATCCAACTGTACGCCTCCAGTACAGGCTCCATTGACAGCTAATATCAACCCTGCTAAAGTATCCCAGACTAAGTAAATAATCGGCTGCATACCCAAAAGGCAATATGCTGTAGCGGGCCCAGCTTCATTATCCCTCTGCATGAAAATATTGAATTCCACCGTTTGGGAGGGTGTTTAACAAATTGAAGATCGAGTTTTAAATTCAAGTTTAAAAGCACCAGCTCCATGTTATGGATCGGCATCCAGCCAAATTCAAGTAGCTCAATGCAAATGCACTTTAATGTGATTGTGATTTTTCAAGTCCTTTTTCAAGAGAATCTACTAATAACGTAGCCATTTTTTAGTTATACAAGTTAAAGGGATAATGATTTTGATATATGGTGAGAGTATTCCACTTTTTCAAGTTCATCTATGTAAACCAAAGACAAAAAATATTTCTTCATTAACTGCCACTTGTAACAAATACTAATGGACCCCACAGTTGACATCCAAGTCTTTGAGACTAATTGCAATTGTTTACTGCATACACCATTTAACAACTCCCTTGCAAGGAATTGCTCCCGACTCATTTTGTAAACATTACCCCCCCCCCCCCCATCTAAATAGCAGTGCGATGCAGGGAATTGTATCTTTTAGAAATAAATTCACTACAAATATTGAAGCAGCACAAAATGATACGATGAAATTAGATACGTTTGGATTCGCCTTACCTTAGTGCTGCATGTAACTCTTTAAGACAAGGAATAGACAACACATTTTAACCCAAACTAGGGTACATCACGTCTAACCAGTGTCATACAATGCAATGGTCTCTTATCACAATATTGACATTGGCCGGTACCAGCATCACCAAGCTTCTGCTATGCACCACGTCCACCATATAGGGCGACACTTGCATTACAGTGTGTGATAATATGTACTCCTCATTAATCTTGTCACTTTTCACACGTTTTAATTGACAGCAAATGGTGTGTTTTTATGCCACATTCCCCGATAGTTAATTGGTTCTCACATGCAAGTGACAGCCAAGGGGTTTTCATTCACTCTGACTCAAAGTTGAAGGAGGTCTTTATTTCTACTATAATATGCAATGCAGTATAATAAGTGGAACCAGTCATTATAGCCGTGGTTTCTCGTGCTGCCTCTGTGTTCGGATGGGGCATCATCGCTTCTCAAAGACGCTTTACTCAATTTGTGCGCGACGTCCAAAATTAGATTCCTACTGACAATTCTTTGTTGCCATTACAAAAGGCTGACACACTATGGGTGCGAATCGTGATTTTGCAACACTGCATCAGGTAAATTGATAAGCCATTACAATTAACTTCAGATTTGTCCAGTTATATTAGCAGATAAAGCACTGACGTGAATTGATTTCATAAAGCAATAACTATTGCATTTCCCGTCGAGGTATAATCTGCCAAGAACGGTATCGCATAATGCCTTGAGTGACCTTTGGTCCTGTGTACCGACTACCACGTTTAAGCGTGTCCACAAATTAGAATCTAAGGCCAATCTAGAACAATTATCCATCAGAAAGGCTACTCTGCCAAGTTCCAACTAAAGCCAGGCTGACGGTGCCCTGTCCACTGGAGTATATTCAATTTAACACAGTAATGACATAGGTTAGGTAAGCTTAATTTATGCAGGTACGACTGAAGGTAGGTTTAATCATTAAATGGATATCTTCGTATTTAGAAGTTAAGAAAGTCTAGCTCATTTCACTAAAATGTGTCACAATCGATCAACGCTCTTTGCGTTCACTAGTGATAGCTTTTTGTTGAGTTTATAATATTGCATTAATGGAATACATGTTGCAGGCGTTAATATTTGATTTTAAAATATGCACATTAAACATCGAGCACGTACTTGCCAAAAACGTTTCGGTTCCTCTATCCCCCCAAAAAAACTACCCCAAAACTGACCGGTCAAATCGTCTCATGTGTAAATAAGCAAAGCAATGTGGAACCAAATAAAGGGACGGCAGGTTCCAAGTAATCAAATAGGTTATAGTAATACATAATCAAATAATCATTATGAAAACATGCCCTCCTATTGTACTCAAATAGTGGCACCTTTAACTTGACAGCCACTCATTTGGATGTACCCTATAATGGTTCGTTTTCCAAATTGTAAATAATGATCATGTGCAGCTTCTTAACCCCGACATGCGATTATTGGTTTGCATGTTCGCATAGCAAGACCAATATCAACAGAGGTCCAGCTCATGCTGCGTCTTATTCGAGAGCTCCTGTCTGCGCTCTTGCTGATGCAATGCCAATAACCATAGACAGGCTGGCTTAGCGTGGCTAGCTAACCAACTACGTGGGTATCGAGCTGCGTAACCATACATTAGTGTCCAACGACTCAACGTTGGCGCTACGTGTTGTGCGGCTCCGTGCGGTGTGCGGAGTACTGGTACACACACTGGATTATTAAATAGCGGCTGAAACGGTGTGACATCGCAGTAACGCATGCACTAAAGTTCGCAGCGCTGGCCGCTCCGCTTGGCTGCTACGGCGAGCAGCTAGCTACAGCGGGCAGGCAGACCTCGATACTGTACATTCTGTCGAACAAAAAAAGGATACAGGTCAGGTCCAAGTCAAAGCCATCTTCTTGAAAACGCCTTTTGTTCCGGCTGACTATCTCTTTGATAATGGCAGTCATGTCGGTGCCTTAAAGTCTTTTACACGGCCTTAAAAAAACGTTAAATAATTTCGTCTGCTTTTGCGGGGCCAGCGGTCCTCTTTGGCCGTCCCGTCGTTGTGTGCGGACGGTAGGACCGACTAAACGATGGCTAATGGTGACAGCTAGCTTACAGCCTGGTATTACTTGGCTAGCTGCAAAGAAAATCCCTTTTCACGGGGGCGTCCTTTATATCTTACCCGAAAGAACCAAAATCGACATATTTGTCCCTCGCACCGGTTGTCCCGAATATAAATCCTTATTGAAACGCTGGGATGCTGAGCAGATGTGTTGCAGCCTTAACCTGCTAGCCGCACGGCTCTGTGACAGCTAGTCTAGCCGTCGGTGCCGTCTTCTGGGTCACAACCAAGCAACGTCGGGGACTGCACCCTTCTGTCACTGCAGGCCCCGGATCTCCTGCTCCTTCGGTTTAAAGCAAAACCATCCGCTGCGCTCAATGGGAAAATAATCCTGCTATCCAAAAGAGTTGATAATCCAAACGGACAAGTCCAAGTCGTTGATTTCACCAAAGACGCCGTGATTAAATGCAGGTGAGCGGAGAGAAAAAAATCTCTCTCCGATGTGCCTGAAAAAAGAAGTGCAAGTAGCAGTCACTATCACTACTGACTGCCTGCTAGTTGTGTTAGCTCGTTGCTGCCTGGGGAAAAGCGTTCTGCCAGGGAAAGCAGGTTGCCAGGATCTAGTGCTATTATCCCCCTATTCCTCCGGTTACTTGCTACTTCAAATGGTCACGATTAAATGTAACATGGCACCCCGTGTGGTTGATTAACGCAAGAAGATGAGGTATTCATCCCTACAGCATGTAAAACTAACACTGAAACTGTAAACACTATATTTTCTGTGTTCTTTCTTTATACACAGTCCAAATTTCATTTCTGAACTATCTGCTGCTTGAATGATTAATGAATATGGCGATATTATAGGTGTTATGGCATGAAAACTTGCTATGCTACACAGATAATGTAGAATATATTATTTTGATTCGAACCCACATTTTGTATCTATACAGTAGATACAATAGATCGATAAATATTGAAGACACAATTCAAGTGGCAGTAATCAAATATTATACAAGATTTGCAGACACGACACCAAGTAATCAAATTATAGATAGCACAGTAGATACTGTAAATAATATTAAATGTGCGCATTTTCAACAATATGCACTATGCAAATCATTAGTGTTGTGACATTCATGGCTTAGCTGTTTGACACAGAGTTTATTCTGCTAAAAATAGAAATGGGATGACAATATTTATGGCAACATTAACTCGCATGGGGGGTTTTGGCTTTCAGCGAACAGAGGACAGTTGTTTGTGACCGTCCTACCGCAGAGAGATGTAGATGTTGGTTTCATAGAGAGAGTAGTATTTTGTTATGTTCTTTCCTTTACTTTTCCTTTTTTTTTTATATCCAATGACTCTCCAGTCCACTAGGTGGCGGTAACGCACCCACAAACCCGATGATCACTACACGTGCCTGTAGGGTGAAGAAGAGATTTATGTGTCGCGCAGAAGACTTCATGGGAGTGTGACGAGGTGAGTTATCCAGCACTGTTTCCTTTCTAAATGGCCAAATTGAATGTTTTTCTAAACCGCTTCTTCTTCTCACGTCTTTTATCAGTACGCTGCTTTCTTATCTCATGTGCACCTGAACGCCATGTTCTAAGGAGGATCTTTAGAGAGCATGCTTGTTAGAAGGTCAAGCTAACGCTAGCGATCTACCAACTCAAGCTGATATTAAAGTTTCGTTTTCACTGTAGTCAGTTTCCGGTAAAAGGGTGTAAAAAACACATGTCAACGCATTTGTATCTTTCATATGTTCTTCTGACACAAAGCACATTTGTGTCTTTTCAACAATTAACAAAACAACAAAATTGTAGTTGATGCAACTGCAACAAGAAATTGCATGTATTTGGATACGAAGCTTTTTTCTCCGGAGTCTTAAACAGGTTCAGTGTTTTAAAACCGAAAGTGGAGCTTAAATATCTTAGTTTCAAACATTTTAGGAATTCTGTCTAATTCAGATTATAAAGTTGCGATAACGTTATGACATATCCCCAACCAAACCAGATCAAAATCTGACACATTCACGAATGTGTTTCTATAGTGGGGATTGTTTAGTCACCACAAATTGTTTATAACTATTATGCAACAAATAAGCATGTGCTCTTACGTCATGGTCTCAAATTACATTGATTTTACCTCAAGTTTTGTGGAACTAACATAATTATAATGTAATTTTGCTACAGTATGCTTAAAAAATAATTTAATAGGTGTTCAGTTTGCTAAATATTAAATCATATATAAATGAGAGTGAGAAGGGAATGCATTTTTCCACTGAATTACAATATGCTTTTTGTCTTCCAGGGCCATCTTTGAAAGATGGTTTTAAAGGAGATACCCACTGAAAGTATCACTCGACCCCTGGGACGTAATGAGGTCCTTGGCTTGCTCTTTCGACTTACCATATTTGGTGCTGTCACGTACTTCACAATAAAATGGATGGTGGATGCCATTGATCCCACCAGGAAACAGAAATTAGAGGCACAGAAACAGGTACTGTGTGTGTGTGTGTGTGTGTGTGTGTGTGTGTGTGTGTGTGTGTTGTAGCACATGCATAGTTTATATAGGCAGAGTGGCTGCTTGTTTGTTGTAAACAGCATCAAAATGTACATATTATTATGAGCTGGAACTGGTAAGACATACAGATTTTTTGCATTTCTGAAGTTTGGAAGCGCAAAATGTATGAATGTTAAAGGGATACTTCACCATTGGAGATATGAAGGTTGTATGAAGCAAACTTTGTGTAAACATATCCCTGTGATACGTTGACTAGTTTAGACTTCTTCCCTCGTTTTTTAAAACGCATCATTTGTATATTACTGTACAGCATAAAAACATTTGCTAATTGCAGTAGCTCAGCATATCAAGCATTTGTACTCAATCTTTTCTCCCCAGTTGAAATAAGTGTTTATCTTATACAGTAGGCCTACTTTAGTATATGAGCACTTGGTTAGTAAACAAATCGCAACAACCAACATGAATTTGAAGTTTTATTAATGAAAAAATATGAACTATTTTCAAAATGAAACGTGTGGGTGCGTTTGCTCGAGTCAAAATAGTCACAGTTCATCTTGAGCATCTACTGTCTCCTGGTAGCCACGGTACCGCCCATCTTGTGCTTTGTAATTAGCTCTGATGGCCTGGACAACACAGGAAGCCGATACTGTCTAAGAAAGAAAGAGAACAACATTAGCAAAGCAAGATAAATTATGCCTTGAGTAGCCTATACAGCATTACACAGACTTCAAGCTAACGTAACGAAGCCTATGCTCTGCCAATAAGATTGGCTACTTTTGGATAATTACATTGTCACGTTCCACGGTACTCAAAACTATTGTAGCAAATGTGTTAGTAAAAAAACAAACACCCGGCGGGCTTTGGCTGGCGTTTCCAGTTCACTTTCTGGGTCCGGAAATATGTATCCAATACCCAACTGTTCAGATGAGGCTTGAAGCCTGGGTGAGAGGTTACACACATGGCCCCATCCTCGCCAGATTCAGCCATTTATTCTAGAAGGAACTGGCATCGCTGAAATTCGCTGCAGCACAGGGACTCTGTGTAAGTGTATGGGCGAACAGAGCAAACCGGCGCGCTTCGGCTCCTCGTCCTCGGCAACAGGCAAGGCTTGTTCAGCTGCAGCCGCAGCAGCCTCCTCCTCTATTTGTGTAAATTCTTCCTGGCTGTATTCTGGCTCGTACTAATAGCCCTGTATGTCCGGATCCAACAATAGATTTTCAAAATCCACTTTGGCTGTTTCACATTGCGAATATGTTCTCTAGCTAAGCGGTGAAGAAACATGGCGGACATTGTGTTTACATCTCGTACGCGAGCTCCCGCCCCCCCTCATTCCTTATTGGTGGGCTCACAGATTTGCGGAACCAGTGGTTTGTAGTCCTCGGCCCTTCTAGCAGGCAAGCAAAGTTCTCCCGAGATGACGTCCAATACGTCATTCGACGTGGTCTCGGGAGAAAATTAGATCAGTGAAGCTGGGCCAACGGAAGACTGGGTTAGACTGACGGAAAAAAAACTTTTTTTTTATATTACAATAGCGATTTTATAATGAGAGAACGCCGGCTCTGAAAAGGTGAAGTATCCCTTTAAGACTCCCAGTTGATAAGCGGAAGTGGAAATGTGGAAATGTAACACATTGCGACTTCAGCCTGCAAATGTTTGGCATGTTTTCCTTCTGATTAAATACGAGCCACATAGACAACTATAATGCTGTCCACCATATAACATATATCATCTAATTCTCTTTCTTTCTGTTCCCCCTCACGACAGGCGGAGAAGTTGATGCGTCAGATCGGAGTCCAGAACATCAAGCTCTCCGAGTATGAGATGAGCATCGCAGCGCACCTGGTAGACCCCCTCAGCATGCAGGTACACGCACACTTACCCACTTCCAATTGCTCAGTATGCATAGCACATGGGCCTAAATAAAATAGGTGCCGGGTCAAAGTAGAGGGAATGGTAAGTTATACAGCAAAGAACAGTAGCTTTATATGTCTGTCGGCATTTATATTTAAGTGAAAAATTATCAGGCGATACACAACTAACACAAATAAAAAACAACCGTACCACTGCATATTATCAAAATAGATTCTCAAACAGATTTCTGAACAGAACCGCCAATTGCAACAATATCTCTGGTCTCGTTGCTGCTCATCACATTGATGGCATGGCTCTATTGCAAGCGGTTGCCAGATACAAGCGGTTGATGAATGTATTCCAGCTCTATTTATCTATCAGTAGCTGCTGCACTAGTAGCAGTGGGCAGCCCTCTTCATGGCACCCCGGGACCAACCTCCAGTCCACTGCTTGTGCCTTGGCCGAGTACACCTGCAGAGGTATTCACCTAACATGTAGGTCTGGTATGGTTGTAGGATGGTATGGTTGTAGGAAACCGGGGAAGAAACTCACGTTAACACGGGAGAACATGCCAACTCCAAACAGAAAGGTCCCCCCCCCATCCCCTTGGGGTTCAAACCTAGGGACTTTTTGGCTGTGAGGCTAAAAGCTGGGAAGTAGCAGAGCTGAAAACCGTGCTTCTTTGAACATTTAGGGCTGATTGCCGCATAGGTATAGGGGTGATTAGAGATTCTGTTCTTAAATGTATGCTTGTGTCTCCTCATGTGTTGTTCTCCTCTTTACTTCTTACCTCATCCCATTTTCTCTTGCCTCCTTACCCTGCCCTTCCCTCTACTCTCTTCTGTTCTCTTCCCTCTGTCTCCTTATCGCTCCTACACTTGTCTCCTTTCTCCTCGTCCAATCACTGGTTCTCTCCTTGCCCCTCCTCTCCTTGTGTCTCCTTTTCTTTTCTATATTGTATCCTCTCTCTTTTCCTTTCTCTGCTCTCTACTACTACTCTCTTATATGCTCTCTGTCTCTCCTCTCTGTTGGTAGATCACGTGGCGGGACATTGCTGGCCTGGACGAGGTGATCACTGAGCTGAAGGACACGGTCATACTGCCCGTTCAAAAGAGACACCTCTTCGAAGGATCCAAACTCCTCCAACCGCCCAAAGGTAAGAAGGAGGAGTGGGATTTCTGACTTGACAGCCACTGTAACATCATAGATTTGAACTGATCCCATGCATCAAAATGATTTCTTATGGCTGTTTGAAATTGTTGAACCAGTGTCCTCTTGTGGCGAAATTTGCCATGCAGTACAGCTTGGACCTTCCTTCCGGAAATGGACACTGGAGAAAGCAATATTTATTTTCATAATTTTTTTATTTAAAAATTAAACTGATGATTATGAAAATTCCTTACCAAAAATTAATACTTGAGAATCCTATGTCGACATTTCTTTAGTATAGCACATGGTTAATTCTTAAGAGCGATACATGCATTATTATTAATTTTTTTGTGTCCGTGTCTCCCTTCGCGGTGCTTTAGGTGTACTGCTCTATGGCCCACCCGGCTGTGGGAAGACTCTCATCGCCAAGGCGACAGCCAAAGAGGCGGGCTTCCGGTTCATCAACCTGCAGCCGTCCACGTTGACTGACAAGTGGTACGGTGAATCCCAGAAGCTGGCGGCTGCTGTCTTCTCACTGGCTGTCAAACTGCAGCCATCGATTATTTTTATCGATGAAATAGGTCTGTGACAAGCACACACACACCACACACAACCCAACGAACACGCTACATTTCGATTTTGTAATGGTTGGTTCTGGTTTAGACTCGTTCCTGCGCAGCCGCTCCAGCAATGACCACGAGGCCACAGCCATGATGAAGGCCCAGTTCATGAGTTTATGGGATGGCCTGGACACCGACTTCAACTGTCAGGTATACACTAGTTGATGTACTCCTCAGTTGTAGACATGGATTCAGGAATAAAAAGGAGCATGCGAGAGTAGCTCAACTGGACTCCCCTCCCATATCCAAGTGGCTTTTTTTTTTTGGATCACCAATTTAGATTCCGAAAGTTACTTTCAGTGAAATAATTTACGGTATATTGCCAGCTCTGAGTTCAAACCACGAATGTCCAAAATCGAATGCACCTTATACAAATAGTTGACTTTGGTCGGGCAGTTGCCATTTCATCCCCATTGTGTTCTTGCCATCTCTTCTTCCTTCCAAATGTATTTTTTTGCTCTCTGTCTAAACGACACTCTATATGTTTCTTTTTCCAGGTGATAATAATGGGCGCCACCAATCGTCCTCAGGATCTGGACTCTGCCATCCTCAGGAGAATGCCCACCAGGTTCCACATCAACCAGCCTGTAAGCACACACAACACCAGACACAACACTGTGAAACAATCCATAGGGATATGGGATTCACAAAGTGAAATCCGGAATGGCCGTTCAACTCTCTCCCTCTCTCCTTCAAGGGTCTTGCGCAGAGAGAGCAGATTCTCAACCTGATCTTGGACAATGAAAGTGTACGTATATCACACCGAACGTAATTCACGGTAACATCGGGTCTTCTGCAATGCTAGAATGCCTTCCAGCTGATGTTCACAGTGAGACACAACTTCACAGACATTAAAGAAAGAATTGCAAGTTGGATTATTTTGTTGACGAATGAAACATGTCACCGATGCAACGGACTACGTCACCCAATGATATTTGAGTCGCTGAAAGAGATTGTGTGTGTCTCGCTCTCTCTCTCTCTCTCTCAGGTGGAGGAATCGGTGGACCTCTCCGACATTGCGCAGCAGGCCGAAGGCTTCTCAGGAAGTGACCTCAGAGAGATGTGCCGCGACGCCGCCCTGCTCTGCGTCCGAGACTTCGTGCACACACAGAAAGCTGACAGGTACCGCGTCTCATGAGACCCCACACCACATGACCCCCCCCCCACACACACACACACCACGTTACCCCCACACACTACATGACCCCCACACCACATGACCCCCACAACCACATGACCCCCCACAACCACATGACCCCCCACAACCACATGACCCCCCCACACCACGTGACCCCCACACCATGTGACCCCCCAAAACCACGTGACCCCCCCAAAACCACGTGACCCCCACACCACGTGACCCCCACACCACGTGACCCCCCACTAGGGATGGGCAAAATGATTATTTTCCGGGAACTAGTTCTTTCAATTCAGTTCACTATAACGATTCGTTCGTTTTGATTCGTTCGTTACGTCAGATTACGTCATTTTTCAGGGAATCTCACTGGTGTCTGCCCCCTCCCCGCGAGACGTCCCTGAGCATAATTTAAGCGACTTCTAGGCTCTACCCTGCGTGAAAATCGACAAGATATACTATATATTACAACCAAACGTCCCACCAATATTTATATACCACTTGCTTACTATATTTCATTCATGGTTTTATATTTTTTTTACTTAACATTTAATTCTTCATTATTCAGGCATTACAGAACTTTCATGGTCATAAATAAAAAATACAAACTGCAGTTTAATATCTTTGTTTGTTCTTGAATTGACGTAGAATGGAGCAAAGACTCCTGGGATTGGGAAATGCGTTTATCCAATAAACAGATGGAGGTCAAGTCTATTTTCGGAAATGTAGGGGGATATATGAGTGGCCCCACGTCGAATGGTATGACCCAAGAAGCGCGCAAATTCGACGGTACCACCGTCACTGTCATTGTCATTTGTTTACCCAGGTGCCATGGCAACACCATTGCTACCTCTCATTGGCTGAATCTTTGAGAACGTTGTAGACTCAATCGATATAAGGTCGCGGGGAGACGAAGCTCTGTTCGTTTGTATATTTTATTTACGTGACCATATTTTTGTTTTATGTTAAAAAAAAATGAATCAAAGAACCAGTTCTTCTTGTTTTGGGGAACCAGTTGTCGTTCACGTTCGGGATTCGTTCGTTGTGAACGAATCGGTCGCGACCGACTCATCCCTACCCACGTGACCCCCCCACCACATGACCCCCCAAAACCACATGACCCCCCAAAACCACATGACTCCCCAAAACCACGTGACCCCCACACCACGTGACCCCCACACCACATGACCCCCCACACCACATGACCCCCCCCACACCACATGACCCCCCCCACACCACATAACCCCCACACCACGTGACCCCCACACCACGTGACCCCCCCACCACGTGACCCCCCAAAACCACATGACCCCCACACCACGTGACCCCCACACCACATGACCCCCCAAAACCACGTGACCCCCACACCACGTGACCCCCACACACCACGTGACCCCCACACACCACGTGACCCCCCCATAACACGTGACACCCCCACACCACATGACCCCCACACCACATGATCCCAACCCCCCAGGCCACATGATCCCAACCCCCCAGTTCACATGATCCCCATCCCCCCATAACACATGACCCCCCCCATGGCACCGCTTGTTTCAAATCCTGAGTGAGTTTGGTTCAAAAACCCTTGGGAGCAGTAATTCAGGAAGTAGAGCAAGCTGTCTGTCAAAGGGAGTGTGGCTGCTGGTGCGATGCCCTGGCACAGCCTCCAGATGTCACTGTCATGTAGGGCTGTCAACGAATATTCGAAGTTCGAATATTCGTTCGAAATGTATCCAAAAACGCGAATTCGAACGTGAAAATTAATATTCGAATGTGAAAAAACACTCCCGCGGTACAAGCGCCTCTATCTGCTTTGTGAATGAGCCTCTGTCTGTTCGCGATGTCCCTCATAATATTCAAATGTGAAAAAACACTCCCGCGGTACAAGTGTAACAGACTAGTATTGTGAAGAGCGAATGTATTTTATCCCCTCGGGGTTTCCGTACTTGGATATAGGTATTCCAGCTCTCACGCTGTGACTGGGTGACTTCTGATATGTACTAAGTAAACGAGACTATTTTCCCTTCCACGCTTGTGTCATTCTTGTCATATAAATATCTAAGTGCCAACGCTCGGTTACACAAGCGCCTATCTGCTTTGTGAGTGAGCCTCTGTCTGTTCGCGATGTCCCTCATAATATTAGAATAGTTTGCGCGCTTGCAGGTATGGTGGTGAAATGCAAGCGATACAAAGTTGTGGCTTTTCATGATTAGGCCTCCACGTTACTGGGCTGTTTATAGGATATATATATATCCCACTAATTTGAACCATGGTTTTGTCGCATTATTGACATATTGACGGCAACTGCGTAAAATAGGCAACCAGATATTCGAATAGTTCGAATTCGTGATTTTTTTCCAAACGAACATTCGAATGTCATTTTTGAGCAATTTTGACAGCCCTACTGTCATGTGAGGTATTCATTGTGCCACTGTTCAAATTAGAGATAGACCGATATGGTTTTTTCAGGACCGACACCGATTATTAGAAGTCAAGGGGGCCGATCACCGATATTTGTAGCCGATATTAGTTTACAGAAAAAGGGAAAATATTGGCGTAAAAACACTTAACTTCATTTAAACAACACTTAACTTCATTTAAATGCCTTTAAGCATATGTTTAATAAACACAACAGCTTATCAGATTTGCAACATAACACAATTTAAACAAATAAATGGCTCCCTAAAATTTTCCTGAACTGAAATGTTAATCTTTTACAACTGAAAATTTAAATAAATAGTTCCCTAGTTAAACAGCCATTATTGCCAGATAGTTTTCTCTCAGACAGACGGTGCTTTGCTGTCAGTTTCTCATGTGGCACACACACACACACTATTCTCAAGCCATCCCCTCATCGTACTTCCCTGTTATAAAACTAACTGAATTTTACTCTCTCTCACACACACACACTTCTTTTATCACTGACTATTTCCTTATCAATATTATCAGCAACCTTGTTTCAAGTGATTAAACCGTTTAAAAACACTAAATAGCCTACAGCATCTTCACTTTAATAATCAGTATTTATCATAGGAACAGACAGCTGCTGCTAACGTATTGGGCCTCACAGTAACGTTAGTTGTCGTGAGTTGTAGAGTTTTGCTACAGTCTGCTGAGCGTCTAGAGCCCGAGAAGGAGAAAGCGGGCCGCTGGGCTAACGTTACGCTAAAAGCTAATCAGCCTTCACCTTAAAGCCTAGGGGTTCGAGGGGCTCCGTGGTTACGCAGTTACGCAATTGAGTTTTATTAGGTTTTTACTCTCCCCCTCACACACAGACTTCTACTATCAGACTATTTCCATATCGATATTATCAGCAACATTGTTTCGAGTGATTAACGGACTGCGAGGGAGCAGAGCTGCCGCTTATGTTTCGATAACGTTATTGGGCCCACAGTAATGTTACTAGGAGTTGTGAGTTATAGAGGACTGGGATGTTTATTATAATTTCGTGAGAGTCTGCTGCCTTAACTTACCTCAAAACCAAACCAGACAAAACCTTTTCTCCTCTCCGCCGTGTGTGTGAGCAGTGGGCCCTGTGCAGGCACAGCTTTCACTGCTGATTGGCTGTTACCCGTCGTGGCTCTGCGTGTAACCAGAGCGTGTAACCAATCAGATGGTGCTGTGGGTCGGACAATGCTGGAGACAGCGTAGTGACAGCAGACAGAGAGGCGCGGCTGCATCAGAGCCAAAATAATCCCGTTTTAAATTGATGATTGATCTTATCGGCCGTCGGATAAAAAAAAAAGGCTGATGTGCGTCTAAATGCCGAATATCGGCGCTGATATTCGGCCCGGCGGATAATCGGTCGATCCCTAGTTCAAATACAATCCAGTTACCGTTGTGGTAATTACATGGGTCCTTCCTTTGTGTCCGTCTCCCTGACAGTCTGACAGAGGACTACATCCGACCCATCCAGCAGTCGGACCTCGAGAAGGCCATCGGCAAGATGAGGAAGTCCAAGTCTGCTGCGGGTCAGAACCCCCTCATGCACATTGCGTTGGACTGAAGGCACTCTCACCTACACAACCGGAAGATTTATTTTATGGCATATCATGGTGTAATTTAATAAACAATATACAGCTCATACGTTTTAAAAACGCATAGGGGGAGGTGGTGGTCTTTCTGACCTCCGTGGTCCTTAAAGTTGTCTGCCCGTTTAAAGTGTTGGGGGTTTTGTCCCCGTGTGTGAAACAGATGCGAAGTAAGATGGATTGCAACTTGATGTATTGACGGCGTCTACAGTGTCAGGGTCTAGAAAACAATAAAGGATCAAACGTACAGTGAAGCAGTGAGTGAGGCATTTCTTTTCATTATCTTCCTCCCGAGAGATTACATCATTTAAGCCATTGTTGTCTCACTCAAAATAGTGTAGTGTACAATGGCCTTTATGCAAAGAGATATTCATATTTCCCGGTCCTGTCTCACACCAACAATTTATTTTGGACATTTGAAATGATAATTTCAGTTGCTGTAATTGAATGCCACGCACCAATGGCAGAAACCTTCCAATGATGACAGAAAATGTACATTGCCAAAGTAGTTTTATTTATGCACCATTAGGATGTGCTGTATATTGATGTTGTGCCATTGCTCGTGACACACAGTATGCTCACTGCTATGAAACCTAAGCCTAAAGTGAGGCATTAGAAATCAGTAAATAATGCAAGATTGTGGATACCAAATTAGAAATGCTAGTTATGCTTGATTTCATACAGAGGCAGGACACACTGAAAGCCTGATCAATTGTACATGATTGTCATGAAACATGTTTGTGGTAAACTTAAATTTGCATTTTTCTTAGTTCAATAAAATATTATGATCGGAGTGCTTCAGATCCCTCAATAGAGATCAGTTATTCGTCCTCTTTTGCTAAAATGTCCAGTCACAAAAATAAATATTGGTCCCATTCATGCTAAGGTTTTTGCTGTAGTAAATCTGTAAATGTTTTCTATATCCTTGAAGTGTACTTCATTTTTTTACGTTCTGTGTTTAAATAAATGATGTGGGTTAAGAAATGTTATCCTTCGGTTTCCAGGTTAACCCATACACGAGTCATTTGCTTCTTGCAATAGGAGTTTTACCTATTAAAGGGGACTTATTATACCACCAGGTGTGAGTGTGATTAGCCTTACAAGCCGTTTCGAAAATCGGCCTAATATGACATCACTAGTGGGTGTGTCCACCTAGATCTGTGCTGGATAGATGAGCAATGTTTACTTCAGTCCACTGGGTAGGCTGGTAGATAGATCTATCCAGCACAGATCTAGGTGGACACACCCACTAGTGATGTCATATTAGGCAGATTTTCGAAACGGCTTGTAAGGCTAATCACGCTCACACCTGGTGGTATAATAAGTCCCCTTTAAGTTATGTAAATGCTGGTAAATAGGGGAACATATGCCACCCTCTTTTTAACGTTCGTCTATTTTGCAAGACTCACTTATCACAAAACCTTGTAGCAAACCAACAAAACATGACATCTCTTGCAAAAGCAGAAATTCTTAAACTATTTTGCAAAAAGACAGATACAAATAAGGAAAAGTTATTTATTTTCTCAGTGCAGAGTGTTTTGGACTACTACTCCAACATCATGCAGAGTATTCAATAGAATTTGTCAATGTGGTATCGCAATTGGAGAAATTGTGCATCAATGTAGAGACCAATGCGCACAGTTCTGCTAGAAGTGTTATTCAGTTGCAAAATGAGTGGGCAGCAATGAGATGTTTACAGTTTTGCATAAAGTGTGTTTTGTTCTAAACATATTTTATGGTTCTAATGTTTGTTATGATGAAAATTCAGTTTGGCTTACTTGGTAAAGGTATTGGCAAGTGTTAATGGTTTCAGGAACAGCCTCTTAGGAATCACAGGTTTTAAGCATTCAGAAAAAACTGGTTATTATAGAATTGGTGGGATTATTTTTCAATATTTTATGTAAAACGGGTACATTTTCAATGTAAGAATGCACTGTCAAGAGGGCACTGCTTTCTATAGAGGCCATACTAATTCATTACCTCTAAGGAACTCCGGAGAAGGGAAGAATTGAGGACCGTTGTGTACTCAAGGCGTGGTTTAATTGTGTATTTTCCTTGTGAATATGATATAAATAAAACTATTGTGGATGCTTTGAGTAGGCTGACATTTTCAGTTAAAAGGTGTTTTTAGATTTGTCATTGGGCTGGTGTGTGTATTTTATTGGTTCATTAAAAATACGTAAGACGCAAAGTTTTGTCCAATGCATCACTCAACTTTTGAAACGGGGTGTAGGATTAGTGCTGGCTTTCCTCAAACAATCTCATTGTAAAGTAAAGTGGCTTAAATTGGTCTTAAAGTCGCAATGTGAAAAATTCAAATTGAGCTCATAGCTTAAAATGACTGACGTACATGTCAATGCTGGACGACAGTGATTTCAATAATGTTATCAATAAAAGCCCACCCTATAAATGATATATTCTACAATTAAAGTGCTTGCCAGCCCCTCTTTTTTTTCCCGAGAATCGTACTAATCCACTGAGTTTATTGAATACGAAGTCTCCCGCCTACTAACTGGGAGGGGCTCAGTCTTATACATTTAGACTTTAAATTGAACTATTTTACAAGGTAAGTACCCCAACATTTGGTTTGACTAGCTTTGTAATTGTTATGCTTCCTCTACTTTATTTGAATTGCAGCTCAGAAACTTAATTAAAGATCAAGTTTACCTATCAATAAGAATATTTATTAAAGCTTGTAATGAAAAAAGGCACATTTTGGCATTCATCTCAGAGCTAAAATTTCCATAGAAATGATCCCATCACCAAAAACGGAATTGCTTAAAAAACTAATGTAAACTGGTATTTCAAGATAAAACTAAACTGACTACTTTGGTAATGATTTCAGGACAATATAATAAATCCCAGTGTTTTAACTTTGTAAAAAAAATATAAAAAAACACTCAAATCAAACAGTAGAAAAATAATTAAAATGATGTAACAGTATTGAATAACAATACAGTTCATCACCTCATTACAATTGCCTTATGACAAAATCCTATTTTCTAACCAAAGCCATGTGTAAACTTAAAATATATTACCTTAAAATATCCCTAAATCAGTCAAAACTAATCTCAAATCCCACAATGTTTCAATACAAAATCCAAGATTAAATACCCATAATCATAAACATATAAAGCTTTTCATGATCAAAATCAGCCTAAAAAGACGGTAAAATATTATACCTACCTGAAAATACCCTATTACGGTTCACCAAAAAGGTAATCAATTCTGTATCGTGAGAGTCTTACTCCAGAAAAGTGTCTTCTGTTTGTAGAACCTTCTGCCATATAATGCCTCTTTGTAGTTCAGTCAGAATGGGGTTGAACAGGAGCTCCTCTATTGGTGAGCTGTGAGCTTTCTATAGTTCGGTGTTTCCATGGTGACCACGATACTGTGGCCGGATTCCGAACTCACACTCCTTCTGCGCGTCGCATCCCTCCAACAGCTCCCGGTATTTCTGGCGAACTTCACTGTACAGGGGCACTTCTGTCTCCGACGTCAGCCCCGGGAATCGAACCGGCGTCTCGTTCAGGAGGAACTGGACTCTGGGTCCGTCGCGACAGTCGTACAGGATGAAGAGCATGTTGGCGGCGTAGGGGACGATCTCACTGGTACGGAAACTTCGTCCTGAAAGAAAAAGAAAGGGGGGGGGGGGGGGACTTCATATTTAAAAAAAGTTTATGAAGTTTGATTTACTACTATGAATAGATTTGAATATACAATTACAATGATGCAAAAACACACAATACAAAGGAAACGCACACAAACCAGGCAGAAATATAACGCTTCTAAAATTATTATATTTTAATAAATACACAAACTCAAGCATGCACACAGTCAATTTGGGAACAAGGATGTTTGTTATGTACAAGGGTCTTCCAAAATGGAGCTTAATGTAACAGGTCTGATGACATAAGGTCAGACACCCACCACCACTACCCCCTCCCCCCACACACACACACACACACACACACACACAGTACCGTGCTGTTGGGAGTAGTTGTCTGCGGTGGGCGGGGCTGGGTCCTTGTAGAGGCCCAGCAGGGACAGAAGGGGGAGCAGCGTCTCGCCGTGCCCCACCTGGACGGTGACGGCCTCGGGCAGCTCCTGGCCTAGCCTGGGCGGAGGGGACCAACACACAATGAACACAAGCAAACAGACCAGGGAGGAGATGGGAAGGAGAGTTTGGACTTTATTAGAGAGAGACAACGGCTAAACGCGTTACATATTTTATATCCTTTTGTTATCACCAGCATTTTCTAAATGCTGTCCAGCAATAACTAAAAGTGTTTTGGCCATATTTCATAAACCACTTGAGTTGGCCACCATTGTCTGGATCTTGTCAACATAGCACGTCATACATACTACATCTGGGTGGTGGATAGGACTGGGTTACAGTGGACTAAAAGGTGCAGACAAAAGGACCTGAGGTGCTGGACGGCCAGCTCCAGCCGGTTGAACAGGTCATGGAACAACACACAGCTGGACCTGCTGTTGATGCTGTGGCCATGACCCCTCTTCCAGAACTGCTTCAGGTCATTCTTATACTCCAACACCTGGAGAGAGACAGGGAGAGAGAGACATACAGGAGAGAGAGAAAGAGAAAGAAGACTTTGGATAATAGATAGAATAAAACCTTTTTCTGATTGCTTAGCCACCATCTTTGAACGTTGGGCTATTTTGCAAGACTCACTTACACAAAACCTTATACCAAACCAACAAAACATGCCACATCGCTTGCAAAAGCTAATTTTCTTAAAAACTATTTTGCAAACAATGTTTTGGACTGATACTCATCCAACAACATGCAGAGTATTCTTCAATAGAAGAATTTGCAATGTAGTATCGCAATGGATACATTTTGTATCAATGTAGAGACCAATGCGCACAGTTCTGCTAGAAGTGTACCTAATTCAGTTGCAAAATGAGTGGGAAGTAGTTCACAGTTCACAGTTTTGCATAAAGTATGTTTTATGCAAAACACTGTATTTTTCTAATATCTGTTTCAAACGTGAAGGGAACGTTGAAACAGCAGAAGGGCGGGGGTAAAGAACCTAGACTATCCAGACCATTGTCTGCTTACCTTATTTCTGTACTAGAATAATTCTGAACGTGTCCTTGCTACAAGCGGTATGTTCCTAACACCTTACTCGTTGCATTAAGTATCACACTTTTACTTGAGTCAGTGGCTGATTTGCGACAATCAAAGCTCATTCCCTCAAAAGATGTAGAATATTAACAATAAATGTAACAATGACCTAGTAGTACTCATTGGGGTGTATGTGTCATTGGGAAGAACCATGGCCGTACCTTAGCGTCATTCAGATCGAAGAGGTGGCACCATGGGGTGTGCAGGGACTTAATGGCAAACTCGTAGGCACACAGGAAAAACGCTGCCTCCACCATGTCTGAAGGGTGGGGGAAGCCATGAAGGGCAACACATTACCTAATGCTGACCATTACAACCGTACATACTCTATCCTGGGATCAAGCCCAGGACCTTTAAGATGGTGTCAAACATCTAAGCCTCTAAGCCCCCAGCCTCTTTCCCATATCTATACATGGGATCGCCGACAACATTGTCAATCATGTTGGCAATGATGACAACAATGTGCTATTGAGTGCCGTTTGTCGTAGGTCTGATCCCGTGGACACCGCTCTTTTGTTACCTTTGTAGGTACAGCTTCTCTCTGCAGGGCAGTCAACATCAAACAAGGCGTGCTATTTGCCTACAGCCACATGACATGCATGTCCCTACGAAACACTGAAAGGATGTTTTAGGCCAAACCTGGCGTGACGCGTTCATATGGCACGTTGAGTTGTTGGGCCATCTTCCTCCGAACGTCTCCCATCTCCCGCCCCTCTTTGAACTTCTTCACCTCCGCCAGGGCAGTCTTGTTGTTTTCCACAGCCTCCACAAAGCCGCGGCAGTGCTCAAAGAAACGCATGAGTTTGTCGTTCACCTCATGTCGATACCACACCTCTGGAAGGACGTGGGTTGAAAGACGGTAGATTGTGTCAGGACAGTGTTGTGGTTTAGGGCATTCAAGAGGGTTCAAACCCCAATGTCTGCACCTGTAGATGACCATGCGTAGGACTCCTAACTGTAATCTGCTCATTAATGGGCTGCACCTAACAATGGTGCTGCAAGTCCCTTTGGATAACAGTATCTGCCTAATAATTAAAGCAGTAGCAGTGAAAATAGAGATAGAGAGCGAGGGAATCATTGTTTTACATATACACTGTTTTTGTATTTGCTCTTTGTTATGTTCTTACCTTCCAGCCCCCAGTGTTTGTGAAGGCCTTGTTGAAAGGCCTCGATGCTGTCCACACAGCGGTGCTTGGAGCTGGTCTGAAACCTGATACGGTGATGTCTCAGATTTGCTTCGCTGAGTAAAGACGGAAACAGCTTGGACAATCGCACTGCCAAATATCTATGGTCGTCTCTGCCTTTCTCTACAAGTTTGCCTGGAGGTTAGGACGACACACAAAATGTATTGAGGTCCCGGTGCTACACTGGGTCAATATAATTTTGATGATCATTTGAATGAAAGGTTTCAAGCACAAAGCAGTCTAGGTCTACATTTAGGGATCACTGACAAGCCATCTTTATTCATTTTGTATAAAAGCGTCTAGAGGACAAATTGGGAAGCGTTGTTATGACCAATATATGCAAAAGTGAAAGACCATTCTAGGTCTTTATCAAAGAGATAGTGACATCATGATGAATGACATGCTTATCAGTAGTTCTTACCATCCATGTCATCAGTATACCACATCTTCCAGGAGCTTTTGATCTCCTCCAACCATGTTTCATCGTTGGAGGCTTCGTTTATCACCAAATCATACAGGCGTTGCATTCGCTTTATGTTTTTAACGGTGGGATATCTGGTCCCATGTCGTATGATTGCAGTTACATGAACGGGCTTACACCCTTCAGATGAAGTCGGTATTAAAAACGATTTATTGACCAATGTAATGTTGTTTAACAAATAAGGGTTTACCTCTTCATACCGCCCTTTCGTTCCAAAATAGTTGGCTATCGACGGTATATTCGAGTATGTGACAGAGCAGTAAGAAAGTCGAGTCAAGGCAAGACTGAAAGTGGTCAAAATTAAACTTTGTTTTGATAATATGCTTGTCATTTTTCGATTGAAATGCACGATTATTATTATATGTAAGATTTGGTTTACTGTCTAACTGCTTAAATGAAAAATTAGTCTAACTCGCTGTTACGTGTCTATTTTCTAGTTGCTTTGTTGATGTTCCGTTTGCTTGTCAACTTTGAACTCTACACTAGGTACCGCTGGACAACTAAAACGTTTCCAGGAGTTCTTTAGGAAAAATATATTCCTTGAAAGAGGATTTTCAAAAGCATATTTTCATTACGTTTACATTCCAATTGTAGTGCTATTATTTTATTTATATAAAAAACAAGACGTCCTCTTGCCCACAGAATTTACAGTTGTGGTGAATTTGATCTGGAACCGCACTTATGGCATCATCAAAGTGAGGGCAAATATAAATCTCGACAAGTACTCTTTCCTACGATAACAGTGGGTTCATTCCTTTAATCCTACGGGATTTTCTCTACGTAAATGGTTTTGTTCTATTTATTTGTATTTTATCAAAAATATGAATATAGCAATGTCTTTTGACAAAATACTTGTCAACATGAGGGTTGAAAAGTAATTTTCAAAAAGTAATTTTCAACCCTATATCTGGTACCGAGACACCGAACTCCGTGCAGACCGGCTAACCCTGATTCTAAATCTGCGCGCCTTTTGTTGACGTGTGTGAGCGTGAGGTGGGCTCATCACTAATCCCCCCCCCCCCCCCCCCCACACACACACACACACTTAAACTGGTGTTTTATACGTGTTCCGTACAGCATGAAGCTGTAATAAAAAATGAATTATTGGATTTAGAGATTATAAGCAAAGTATCCTTCTATGGAAAATTAAAGCACCATGCTACTCGTCGTTTTGTATTTATTTGCATGCCAAACTGTGGCTTAGCTTGGATCGGAACTGCAATGAAACGGCTCCTTGAAACGCCAAATTATGCTACAATCACCACAGGACCCCGTCGCCATCTCCGTCAACCTAGTATAATACAATGAAGTGATCAGTGAATCGCTAACTATCTTCATCTTGGTGTTACGAGTCTGTATGCTGATGTGGTCGTTGCTGCTCGGAACTAACTGGCCTGTAACGCTATTTCTGGAGCTATGCCGCGGAGCGATGGTGAGCCAGGTAGGCGCTGCATGGCATATACTGTGTTATGCATTGGATTGTTATTTGATGCTTGTTGCGTTTGTAAATCCAAATCGAAATCCGAAACTTTGAATCGACATTGTGTGTGTGTGTGTGTGTGTGTGTGTGTGTGTGTGTGTGTGTGTGTGTGTGTGTGTGTGTGTGTGTGTGTGTGTGTGTGTGTGTGTGTGTGTGTGTGTGTGTGTGTGTGTGTGTCAGTCATCCAGCCTGTGGTCTGTTCAGTCTGTTTGCTTACACGTAGCAACTGTTAGTCATATTTTGAGACGAGAGCATGTATTGCAATAACTGGTGAGGGATGTGACGTGTTCATGTGTGTGTCCGTTAGATTAAGTTATTTCAGTGTCGTTAGGCTCTGTCATTATTTGTGTGTGTGTGTGTGTGTGTGTGTGTGTGTGTGTGTGTGTGTGTGTGTGTGTGTGTGTGTGTGTGTGTGTGTGTGTGTGTGTGTGTGTGTGTGTGTGTGTGTGTGTTTGCCACATTTGAGAGGGAAACTTTTATTTATTTATTTTATCACATTTAATCTCAATAATCGCTACTTTGCTTTTACAGGGCATTCATATTCCTCATTTCAGGTAATAAACCAGAGCAGACAGTGTTTCTCCAAGCAACGAGTACTAGTGACACTGTGCAGATCCATAGCTGGCTCGGTAATGGTGTCATCTCTCATCTTTATGGGCCTTGTCTCTTCCTCGATTTCAAATTTAGCAAATGTTCTGCTCTGCTAGCCCGGCCTGTAACATTCTTTTAGCCACTGGTTTATCTGTCAAAAGAGATTATCTCTCAATGGCCATTT
This sequence comes from Gadus macrocephalus, assembly GCF_031168955.1. Taxonomy (NCBI): domain Eukaryota; kingdom Metazoa; phylum Chordata; class Actinopteri; order Gadiformes; family Gadidae; genus Gadus; species Gadus macrocephalus. Next base: position 9,265,301 of record NC_082399.1, read on the forward strand.
TATAGAGGTATCTGTCTCTGTAGCACTGAAAGGACTTGACGTGTTTTTAGATGTTTCTAGTTTTTTTTCTTTACTTGTGGTTGTATTGACACGACTTGGTCTATACCTTCGTACAGTACAGCAATATTATGAGTTTTGCAATTGAAAACAGCATGAGAAAAGGTTCAAATCTGTTTCAAATTTCTAAGCCGTATACCTTTAATGATCCGTGAGAACGGTGCCTCACCCATACCCTAGGGCTTAGAGTGCATGGACTCATGAAAAGAGCCCTTGAAATCTATACGGGCACCTCGATGTGACCCATATCCATATTTTCTCACCATTATAGATTGATTGCAAGTATATCACAATATATTGTGCTATATTATTATTATTTCTTATGCCATTTCTTATCCTTCATTTTCTCTTCAGTATCTCCTTTATCTGCATCTGGCTGGTGAAATATTATCTTTTTATCACAAAAGATCAAATAATTCACTTCATTCATTTCTTTAACGTGTAGCGTAAATTGCTGTATTTCATGACCAACTGAAAAATCATTTGCGGTTTTAATAATAAAAATAATCATAAACTTTATTTATATAGCACTTTTCAAAACACAGTTACAAAGTGCTGAACAATAGAAACACAAATTAAAACAAAGAGCATAAAATCCCCGTACATATAGGTAATCCCAGGCCCTTTTAGGTCCCTCTCGCTCCTCAGGGCCCCTGAATCATCTGGTCATTACTGCCCTTGCGAGGCCAAGGAAAGAGTAATATTCACACACACACGGTTAAAAGCACCACAAGATATCTGATCTCATTATTTGGTAATTGAAATTGTTATCACTCGGCACTAAGAACACACAGAACAGAGGCCATAGATTTAGAGATTGAGGATTGGCAAGTTTTGGTTGCAAGACCAATGTGAAAATTAAACATGAGGGGTGTTATGCAAGCTTCAGAGCAACAGGCCATTTTAAATGGGAGCCTTGAAGAAATACATGTACTAGTATTTAGTTATTGGGTCAAAACGAGATCCAGCGTGTTTCCACCGATGTGGGTTGGGTGCTAGACGAGCTGTTTGAAGCCAAGCGTATCTGTAATGGACAGAAAAGCCCTTGCGAGGGCATCAGATGGGTTATTCACATGAATGTTGAAATCCCCAATAAGCAAAATATTGTCTGAGTATGTAGCCAGATCAGTTGCAAAATCAGAAAACTCATCAACAAAAAATGAATACGGTCCTGGGGGACGGTATACTACAGCTAAAACGAAAGAGTCTGGAACTCGTTTCGCTTCTCGGGGAGCTGTGGTGCAGAACACAAGCACCTCAAAGGATCTGAATATATATCTATTCTTTGGCTTTAAATTAAGCTTAGAATTAGATATCAGGGCTATTCCACCACCTTTCTTAACTTCTCTAGATACTTGGGTGCTAACGTTATTGGGTGGAGTAGCTTCGTTTAGGGCTAGAAACTCATCTGGTTTTAACCAGGTTTCACAAAGGCCTAGCATGTCGATCTTATTATCAATAATTAGATCATGGACCTAGAGCGCTTTAGATGAAAGTGACTTTACGTTCATGAACCCTATTCTGAGTGCTACCATTTTATTATTTTCCGAGGTATTTTCCGAGTCTGAAGCGGTGAGGATGCCGCGGTTTCGACATAATGGTCGCGGCCCTCGCCTGCGGGTTTTACACCTCGAGACAGTGCGAGGCCGCACCACCGTACATATAGGTACAGCGTTAATTTCAGAGGGAGTCCGGTTAACACTCAGCTCTGGAAAGATTGGTGCAATAGATACTGGTTCAGCTAACCCATCTGCTGTTCTAGACTCTGCAACGTAAACTATCATGTTGCTAGCAGGTTTGCTAAACTCCTGCAACCCAGCGTGCTGTGAGTGGATGAGTCACGCCTGGCTAAGACATCTATATTTTTTTTACATAATTGAGGCGCCAAACCCAGTAGGGTGTAGGCCGTCTCTCATGAGCACACCAGGGCGACCACACAGGGAGGGCCAGTTATCTATGAAACCAAAGCCCTGCTCTGAACTATATCGTGTCAGCCAGCGATTTAGAGACAATAATCTACTATAACGCTCATCATTACCCTTATCGGGTAGAGGGCCAGAGAGAATTAATCGATGCCGACACATCTTTCTGGCGAAGTCACAAAGCCTAGCTATGTTGCTTTTTGTGACCTCGGTTTGTCTCGTCCTAGCATCCTTGGTGCCGACATGAACTACAATGTTGTCGAAACTAGTGTCGGTGTTTGGTGCATCTAATCTAACTCCGTATGTGGAGAATAAAGATTAAAGAGAATATCTAAACTTAAGGCCCACAATGCAGAGGACTTGCTCTGCAGCCTGGAGTCTGCTCCTGTTACAACGGCTTGAAACAGGATCCGATTATATCAATGACTAAGCTTATTTCCACTTTGAAACCCATGTATACGCAGACATTTTAGACACAATTTAGCAGAATATTCATTGATTGGATCAATAGCTATTTTTGCCTTCACAACAAATCTCCACAATCATGGCACTCTGCTATGAGAGTCATTTTCAAGGAAAACAACAGAACTACGAGGGATATTCATTCAGGATTTTATTCTGCCATCTGTCACATTTGAGAAAGAATGTTCCAAACATTGTGATACTAAACACCTTGAAACTATGGTTTGTTTGTGTACTTCTTGACATACCTATAGCATATTGGTTATCTATCTATCTTCCTAAGTAGTTTGTTAAATCATGTGACTGTACCCTGAAGAGAGAGCAATAATACATTTGATTTATAACTGTTTGTACTTTGTGAACTGTACTGTCTGTTCCTTTACCACTGTAGTCTTGCTCTCTCTGCGTGTCTCTTTACCTCTGTTGTCTTGCTCTCCCTGTCTGTCTCTTTACCTTGGTTGTCTTGCTCTCTCCCTGTCTCTTTACGTCTGTTGTCTTGCTCTCTCTCCCTGTCTCTTTACATCTGTTGTCTTGCTCTCCCTGTCTGTCTCATTACCTCTGTTGTCTTGCTCTTTCTCCCTGTCTCTTTACCTGTGTTGTCTTGCTCTCTCTCCCTGTCTCTTTACATCTGTTGTCTTGCTCTTACTCCCTGTCTCTTTACATCTGTTGTCTTGCTCTCTCTGTCTGTCCCTTTACCTCTGGTCTTGCCCTCGCTTTCTGTCTGCAGCCAGTCCGTTTCTCATTCTTTGTGTTTGCGATGTGTTACTATGTCGACGCCCCAGCACAAAAGGTTGCTAACCACATGACTCTGATCTCTGGTTGGTTGGCTCACACTTTGTGTGTGTGTGTGTGTGTGTTTGTGTGTGTGTGCATGTGTGTGCATGTGGTGTGTGTGGTAAGCTATCAAGTAATGCTGAAACAGGCCCTAACCTAACTTCCGGATAAAAGTGTGTGTGTGCTTGTCATTCAATACAGCTTAGCCGGCCTTTATTGAGGTTTGAGTGACATTTTGCAGCATAATCACTTGGGTCTGTTTGAGAGGTTCTTCAAGAGGACAAGATGGCACATCTGTGAGTGTGTGTTGTTTTGATAGAGAGTGCTGCATGTGTGTCTGACCTGGTGACCCAAATGACTTTACGTAACCCGGAAGCCAAAGTTATTCAGGCACTGACCCACTAAAAATAGCACATGGTATTGTTTATCCCGCAGAGAAACTGAGCCTGGAGCCATGGTACCCCGATGACCACGCTCGTGGTTGGTTGGCCAGGTTTGGGGGGTGGGGGCCGGGGGGGGTTGGAGGTGGGGGTGGCCGTGTTAGTCAGAGGAAGGGCGGGGCCGAGTATGGCTCAGGGCTCGTGTTGAGTCAGACAGTTACTCAGATCTCCCACTAGCCCATCAGGGAACACCATAACAACATAACTCAACGGTCCCAGGCAACGCAGGAGGGTAAGCCCCATGTTTTTCTCCCTGTTGCTTTACACAAATTGTAGCGAGGGGAGAACGAAAACAACTGCCTTATGGGATTAGGAGCACACAGGGAGACCTGGTTTGGCAACTCTGAAGGTACTCTGTAGGGGATTTCAAGTGCAGACATTATGAGGAGAGAACTAGACCGTTTATAAACCCTGTCGATTTTGACAAAAGTTCAGAGCGCTACAGAGATGTGCGTGATGGCAGGCGACTGTGAATATAGCTCTGTAAATCAGGTGTAGTAGTAGTAGTATTAGGAAGTAGCAGCAGTGGTAGCAGTTATAGTAGTACTAGTAGATTCAGACGTAGTCATAACCAAGGGGTAGATCATTATTCTTTTATTTTATTTAACATTGGTAAGTTATTTGGATCAAATTTTTATTAACAACGGCAGCTTGGCAAAGGGCACAGCTTTAGGGAAGGGGATAGGGACTGAAATAAATGTAAAAAGTTTGAAGACGGCTGCGCACAGTACTTGCATATGAGATAGAGAGTTTTTATTAGGATAGTTTAGTGGCTAAGGTATGGTTTTGATGCCCAGGTCATTGTTGACATCATCAGCCCCCATTTGTGACGGTAATGACCAGCATCTGAATTACTGTATGTGGCTTTGGGGTAATTCCTCTGCTGAATGACTAAATGGTAGAAAAGCTCTCTGTTTTGTTCCTCTCTGTTCAACGGTTCACTTGTTGAGTCCTCTGATGCAACTTCTTAGAAGCTGAAACAGAAAGAGAGAGGTGTGTGTGGGGGGGGGAGATAGGGTTCTTAATGCCGCGTTCCCACTGCAGGGTGCGGTACGGTTCGGTTCGCCTCAGTCCGGTAGGGAGGGGGCAGTATAGCCCAGCTCAGTTCCGAGGTCGCGTTTCCACCGCAGACAGTACCCTTTATGCTAGGCCGGATGTCGATCGCCGTGGCAGCTACGTAAACATCGTAAACAACGTCTTCCTCCCCAAGAATGCAGAGGAACGTCTCCACCTCCTTGTTCGCCCAAGCAAGCTTTTTACGCGACATGTTAATTGTAAGGAATAATACCTCGAGGCTACTGTTTGTTTGTTTTTATCCCCACGTCGCCCGGAAGTGACGGTTCTGTCTACCAATCAACGGAGGGGGTGTGTAGCTCGAATTATCCGACAGCCTTTCAGGCGTCTCAGTACCCCAACGGAGGAGTACTGAAGACGAGGGCAAAATGAGTACGGCTCAGTCCGGGTCACGCCCACTTTTGGCGGTGGAAACGCAACCCGTACCGCACCTTTGCGAACCGAACCGAACCGTACCGCACCCTGCAGTGGAAACGCGCCATTAGTGCGCTTGGGAGTGATTGTGGGGATTCCCCTGTCATTCCGGTTTTCTGACACAATCTCTGGAGTCGTTGAGCTGACAGTGAAGAAGAGCTTCACAGTCTCTATCCAGCTAGCCCCTTTTCTATTTTACATTTTCGAGTGTGTGTGTGTATGCGTGTCAGTGGAGGCTTCTCCATTGAGAAGAGGGAGGAAGATCCTCCTTAACATTGTTGAGAATAAAAAATTGCCCAGACTACTGTAATGAATTAATGCCCTTAAATATGACTTTAATGCCTTTGAATATATAATGTTTGTTTCCCTGGGTAAAGGGACATTAGCACTCCCTATCGCCTATTGACAATTACTTCAGGGAGGACGTTCCTCCCTCAGCTTCCATTGACTCCCATTCATTTCCCTGAAAGTACTGGCGGCCGGTGAATAACATGGGGCTCAACGGGAGAGGAGGAAAGTCCTCCTCTGAGTGGGTGTGACCTTAATGATTCGCGCAAAAATCTATTTGCGCTGCGCAATTACGCCTCGTTTCCACATACGTACATTCTCGTATGCGATCCAACCGTCTCCGACCGAAAGTCCATTCATTCCCATGTGATTCTCCGTAATGTCAGTTTTTCCTCCGAGACTCCTCCCCTCCGTAAAATTTCAGTCCGGTATGTGCGTAATATACGTTAAAAAAATGTAATAAGAAGGATCCGTCGCTGGTGTTGCCAGATTGGGCAGATTTCCCACCCAATAGGGCTACTTTTAATCTCGTTAGGCTGGAAAAATTTAGCCTGGCTCCGCCCGCCTAAGTACTTCCGCTCAATTTGAATTTCCCTTCAGTACTAGGTCTGGACCTGCTGTATGTAATTTGGTTTTCTGCGCTACCACAGTGTGCGCCCAATCAGCGAACAGAGGGCGTGTCTGAGAACAATGCCGATAAAGTCGTGCGCCAGTTTGAGTTTGCCGTACTATAAAATATTGATTTACAATGTGCAATTTTTCCCTGATAAATTAAATTCGACGAACAAAACCTGCAGCTGTCGTTGACGGACATTTTCGTGCAGACGCGCAAGATGTTTGGTTTGTGTACAACCTGCGCGAGATTCCCGGCGCATGATATACGTCACAACCAAACGTTAGCGATTGGTTATGGCAGATCCAGAGTGGCACTGGGCAGATCCAATCATTTTAAACTTCAACAGACACCCGCCTTCAAGTGAGTTAACGTTTGTCAATTGATTAGGTCCAGACTCTCTGTACAAATGAAATGAAATGAAGTGAAGTACGAGAGTCTGGTAGAACCAGGCTAGGAAAAATTATCATTGGGTGGGAAATGTGCCCAATCTGGCAACGCTGTCGATAACAAACCCGCTCTGCATTGCCGCTCAGTCGAAGAGACGCAAAGCAAGTGAAATCATCTGAACGATAGCGAGATTGTAACATTTGCAAATAAAGTGTACAATGGAAACAGGATATTGTTCATGTTTTATTACACAAAGCATTCCATTCATTGAGTTACAGTGCTAAGTAAGCGACCAAAGAAAAAGGTAGACCACTTCCCAAAATCTAGATCACCAAAAGTAATGGCAACGTCAGTGTTGTGAGTGCTACATGGTTTGCTAGGTAGGCCTACTCATGGCTTACTGGTATCATTACTAGCAATCGACTGTATTGCTGTCCCTCTTTGCTCTTGAATAATGGCAAATCTCCAAAGTGGGCTGTTCATGGTTTCACTGATTAGAAAAATCTTAATAGGGCAACCAAACGCCACGACAAGAGTCAGGACACGTTGGTGCTGCTTTCCGACTTTCCTTGCTAGTAGGCACCATGCTTATAGATCAGGTTGTTTGAACTGTTCTTGTTCTTTTACTAGTTTGTTAGTGACCGTTCTGTTTGGTATTGTGGAAAGGGTGTGGTAAGGGTGAATGATTCAGAGCATGATGGATTTTAAATGGCATCACTTTTGATCTTGAGTCTTTTCTTAAAACAATTGTAACTGAAGATAAACATAGCCAAATAACAACCAATAACTTCAGTAATTGAGGTCAAAAATAGGCCCAATGAATTTGTAATTTACTTTTACCAACCAAGAGTAGGCCTGACTTGACTAATGGGCTTTGTATCCTTTCCTTCTGCCCTTACAGTCCATTTCAAAGACATGCTGCCCACCAGCTTTCAAATTACAGCGATGCCACTGGTGGCTTTGTATCAATTTTATTCACATAACTATCCCTCCCTCACATTCTTAAACCACCGTACACCAACAGTGCAAGCAGGCCAATGGCCACCAGGCCACTGTCCTCCCTCCCTCACTTTAAAAACCACCAGCCACCACTGGTGCGTGTGCGTGTGCGTGTGCGTGTGCGTGTGCGTGTGGAGATATTTTCTCTGTGACAGTTGAATATGACAAGGTTATTTGAGAAGCTGGGGTGGAGGTAGGGGGGGGGGCTAAGGGTGTGCTTGTGTCACAAGACAGGAAAGACAATAAAAACCTACAGACTCTAAAAGGGAAGTGAGTTGTTTCAAACATTCGTGCAACAAACACTCTTGAGAGACACACACACACACACACACACACACACACACACACACACACACACACACACACACACACACACACACAATTATTGAATCTAAGGTCTGTCCTCCTACTAAAACTTTATGGGATCATAGATCAGAAAGTTTATTGCTGCAGCCAGAGTTCAAGGTAAGAACCTTCTCTCGGGCAGCCTCTCATTCTGTGACCATATGAACCCATACCGTCATGGCCATCTCTTTATGAGGTATTGTGTCTAGGACCGATGACCCTTCTGTAGGCTAAGTAGCTCACAATGGTTGTTGAGTATAAGAGTTTTTCACGGGTCTCACGCCATTGCAGGAACACTACTTGCTTTTTCAAGGACAGCAGATTTGCTAGTTTGTGAGATGGGAAAGGTAGCAAGGAGACATTGAACAAAGGTGTCCTTGTGGTCGTAAGACCAGCTGTGACCAGCTGGGAAAAGCTGAAAAGGATAGACGGAGTAAAGCCAAATAAGAAATGTTCCATTATAGTACGAAGGAACTACCAAAGATATCAAAAATACACTGCTGCCGTTTGTACTTTAACTCTAATGTTTGAAGCTCTTGTGTGCCCATTACAATAACTAATAATAATAATTCTGTTTTGTTATACTACAGTGACCATTGAATTGGTTTGTAGGGAAGGGAGTAAGAAATATTCTCCATGGCACTAAAAATAGCATTGCTGACACCCTCCAGTCCCACTTTCTCTAAATGTAGATCCTCCATTCAGATAAATAGGAACCGCATGCAACACCGTGACAAACAAGTAGACAAGAGGACAGAGGGCTGTATCTGGGTAAATACTGACATCATGAGCACCCGTGAATATTACTGGAGAGAGACAGTGGATGGCGGGGCCCTTTCTTAATTCACATGCAGAATTCTACGTTTTCATTAACTTTGTGTATATCACATACATCATATATAGGCATTGCAGAAAAAATAGTGTGAGAAAATATTGATATTGGTTAATCTGACGTTATTTTTGTATCACTATTTAGCATCTCCTTGGCCTCGCTTTGGGAGTTGTGTCTCTCTCTTTAGTCCTACTGAGGTTGAATGGAAGGGCTGATCGGGTCAAATCCGCTACCGTGTCAACGGATCATTTTATCTAATGGCTCAGATCAGGTAAAAGTCTTTAGTAATGGACAGATTAAGGGTGCTGGGTGAATAACCCAGTTAATCCCATTAACTCAAACCTTTGCTCTTTAAGAGGTCCCATGTGTTTTTATATGGCTGAATTTTTAATATAGGCTTTTGGAAGGCTCTTTCGCAAATGCTAAACTACCAGTATGGGACTGTTCAACTTTTTTAACTTCTTTGAAGTGTAGATGTTGAAATTACATTTAGAATCTTGACGTCAAAAGATTGTAATTCTACAAGAAAGAAAAGATATGGTTGATGTTATTTTTTGCATATCAGAACACAAATTAACAAGATCTCAGTGTCTCTTAATCTCCACGTTCTGTCTTTATTCTGATTAGGAATGCAGCAATAGGCCTACTCTTTGTTCTGTAAACAATAACAGCCTCGTAGAGAAAGATAACTCGCATACACATCAACGTTGGCCTAAATAGCCTACATGCCAGCCAAATACTGTTCAGAATCACAAAGCAAATATATCAAATTCTTACCCACCCTCGCCTCGACAAACTTTCCATTCACTTGCCCTTTATTCTGCTACCCTCCTCTTCTTTCTTTTTTTAGATTATTGTCTGGAGAACAAATCCATCCTTTTTGCTACACAGCCCATATTTCTTGTGTATTGTTCAAAGAGAAACCCAGTATTCTCTCCTGGCCTGAATTCTGTATGATGATGGGAAAACAGAAGACACATGGTAAGACAAAACGTTCACCACCAGCCTCCGACCTGTGAGTAAATAAAGCGACTCGGTCCACCCATCTCTCTTAACTCTTGTTAAGTTTCTTCAACCCTCCGATCTGTAAGTAAATAAAGGAAGTCGTCCCGCCCTTCTCTCTTCACTCTGGCTAAATCCCCCCCTGGCTCCAGCGAGAGGGACGCATTGAAAGCGCGGCACCGAGCGATATACGAGCGGACAGCGAATGGCAGCGATTTAACACGGTGATTTGTCGTTGACTCGCTAAAGGAAACTCGACCAAGGGATAAGGATATAGACATTTCCACTTTCACGTGTTGTTTTCTTGTTACGGTGGAATTGTAGGAGTCCGATAGAGCCATCGACGAGCAAACGAGCAGAGAAGATAGGACAGTCGGACAGGGCTGTTTTCACTAAAGTAAAGGGCTGTATTATATGCTTATGGCACACACCCTTTACTGAACAGCTGGAGCAAGTAAGTCACCTTGTGATTTCTGTTTGGTGATTATTGGGATATTTGGATTTGAAAAAAACTACTTTTTCAAAGTGTTCCTTGATAACGGTGTGCTACGCAAACGGGAGTCGACTCAGACTGGTGACTTACGTTATTGAAAACATTTAGTCTGTTTCTAGTATTCGTATGGTTTCGTGTTTATCGAGTGTTGAAAAAAATATTAAAGGCTAGGTTCGTATCCGCATTAAACGGCATGTTCTGTCTGACAGCGACATGTACAGGGGTTATGTTTTTGAACACACGGCTTGTTGCCCTCCTGATGCATAGCGGTCCTCGGAATGCAGCCTCGTCTCGGAATTTGCGTAACGTGATGCAACTAGTTATGCTGCTAGAGAGGGTGCGATTGTCTCCCTCCCTCCCTCAAGACATTAGCACTGTTTACGGTCAATCCTAGAGTACACACTTTTTTTTATACAGACACGAAAAATGTATTTTAACCATATAGGCCTACTACGGGTCTTCCGATTTATGACCTTGTATTTCGGCGTTCACAGTAAACCACAACAACATTATGCGAAGTATATTATAATGTGTTGCAACTTGGATGGTTCTCTGTTGTAAAGGGTCAGGTGTTTGTCTGAAGGGGAGTTATATGATTTCAAATGTTTTCAGTTCGATTTGGCCGTTTGATATTATTAGGAAGGCCGATTGTTCTGACCTTATCTGTTACACCATTGTCATTACTATTAACGAGTTTCATAGAAGTCTTTAGTAATGGGCCTAGTATCCATTTTCGTTCTGTTATTTATAAGCTTGGTTACTGTCAGATTAGTTCTGAACAATGAAGTGGTGTAGGGAGTCAATACTGGTATCTGTGTCATGATACCACAGTAGCCTTCCCTAGGCCATTGTGTCAGTGTTTTCTAACTACACATTGGTGTATTTAGAATTGGTTAACAAGGGATATTCCAAAACTTTTAGATATAATTGTAAACTATTTGAGCTCTGCAATATATTTAAATAGGCGTGAATGACCACGGGGGATTGGTTTAAAATATATTGTTGATAATAAAAGTAATATCTTGGTTATGTTAATACTTTATTTATTGTTTTTTTTTTTGGTTTACGTTCGTTCCCTTAATGTGTCCCTCCCCCTCTCCTCTTGCCAGGTGAGTCATCATAATGAAGGTGTCTGATTGGACGGGAGAGGATGTGGTCCGTTGGCTGGGCGACCAGGGCCTGCAGGAGTACTGCGACGCCCTGCGGAGCCTCAACGGACGGGCCCTGCTGGACCTTGGCCCGTCGGACTTCGCGTCGCCGCCTCTCTCCCGGGTGACGTCGGATGGCGGCCAGCAGCTCCTCGAGCGTGTGCAGACCCTGCGGCTGGAGCACCACATCCGGGCGCACAAAAACGTGCACAACGGACACGCCACCTCCAACGGCGTGAAGGCCAACGGGACGCCCGGCCTCTCCGTCAAGGGGGACACGGGGGTCACCAACGGCAACGGCCCCCCGAAGCACAAGTCCCAGCCGGCCCAGAGGAATGGCGTCCGCAACGGGGCGCTCGTCGGCAACGGCTTCGCGGACGACCGCCACCACGGAGGCAACGCCTGGATCCAGATCCCGCTCCCCGCCGCAGGCGCCACGGACTCCTCCTCTCGCTCGCCGCTCCCCGAGGAGTGGGGGCGGACGGGTGTGGCGGTCCTGTACGCCGTGACCTGCTTCGTGCTGACCACGGTGATGATCTCGGTGGTGCACGAGCGTGTGCCGCCCAAGGAGGACACGCCCCCGCTGCCCGACAAGTTCTTCGATTGGTTCGACAGGAAGGAGTGGGCGTTTATGGTCTGCGAGATCATCGGATTGCTTCTGCTGGCGCTTTGGCTCGTCAATTGGGCCCTCCACAAGCACAGGTAGGGATGCGTGCGTGTGTGTGTGTGTGTGTGTGTGTGTGTGTGTGTGTGTGTGTGTGTGTGTGTGTGTGTGTGTGTGTGTGTGTGTGTGTGTGTGTGTGTGTGTGTGTGTGTGTGTGTGTGTGTGTGTGTGTGTGTTTCTTCGTTGTTCTAAGATATTGTCTGAAACTTTTGTCAGTTCGTAGTTCTGTCAAACGTCTTAATAATTACCGCCTTGAGATCCATCCAACGACTTTATCTCGTTCTCAATTAGTTCGGATAAAATCCATCTCGTCGGATTGGAAGGTTGGGATAAGAAAATAACTACTAACTGTGACGTCACACTTTAGTGCGTCATTAAGTCACTCCTTAAGAAAAATGTCCAACCCCCCCCCCCCCCCCCCCCCACGTCCGCCCTACTGAACATAGAAGGTAGCGTCTCGGAAAGCCATCCTGCTTTAATAAACAATAAACATATGGCATCTGCTCGGAGGCCTCGGTTCGAGGACACACACAGTGACGCATCAAAGGCCTTATTTATTTACCTTTGGATAAGGCCAGATGTGACTTTTGACCCCTGCATTCCTCCCCCTTTCTATGTCTCTACAGACATATTTATATCCATCTATCCTATATATCTCTATCTCTCAACCTAGTTCCACATCTCTATCTAGCTCTACATCTATTTCTACTTTCTGGCTCTTTCTGCATCTATCGCTACTCTCTCTGCATCTATCGCTACTCTCTCTGCATCTCTCTCTCTCTCTCTCTCTCTATCTCTCTATCTCTCTATCTCTCTATCTCTCTATCTCTCTATCTATCTATCTATCTATCTATCTATCTATCTATCTATCTATCTATCTATCTATCTATCTATCTATCTATCTATCTATCTATCTATCTATCTATCTATCTATCTATCTATCTATCTATCTATCTATCTATCTATCTATCTATCTATCTATCTATCTATCTATCTATCTATCTATCTATCTATCTATCTATCTATCTATCTATCTATCTATCTATCTATCTATCTATCTATCTATCTATCTATCTATCTATCTATCTATCTATCTATCTATCTATCTATCTATCTATCTATCTATCTATCTATCTATCTATCTATCTATCTATCTATCTATCTATCTATCTATCTATCTATCTATCTATCTATCTATCTATCTATCTATCTATCTATCTATCTATCTATCTATCTATCTATCTATCTATCTATCTATCTATCTATCTATCTATCTATCTATCTATCTATCTATCTATCTATCTATCTATCTATCTATCTATCTATCTATCTATCTATCTATCTATCTATCTATCTATCTATCTATCTATCTATCTATCTATCTATCTATCTATCTATCTATCTATCTATCTATCTATCTATCTATCTATCTATCTATCTATCTATCTATCTATCTATCTATCTATCTATCTATCTATCTATCTATCTATCTATCTATCTATCTATCTATCTATCTATCTATCTATCTATCTATCTATCTATCTATCTATCTATCTATCTATCTATCTATCTATCTATCTATCTATCTATCTATCTATCTATCTATCTATCTATCTATCTATCTATCTATCTATCTATCTATCTATCTATCTATCTATCTATCTATCTATCTATCTATCTATCTATCTATCTATCTATCTATCTATCTATCTATCTATCTATCTATCTATCTATCTATCTATCTATCTATCTATCTATCTATCTATCTATCTATCTATCTATCTATCTATCTATCTATCTATCTATCTATCTATCTATCTATCTATCTATCTATCTATCTATCTATCTATCTATCTATCTATCTATCTATCTATCTATCTATCTATCTATCTATCTATCTATCTATCTATCTATCTATCTATCTATCTATCTATCTATCTATCTATCTATCTATCTATCTATCTATCTATCTATCTATCTATCTATCTATCTATCTATCTATCTATCTATCTATCTATCTATCTATCTATCTATCTATCTATCTATCTATCTATCTATCTATCTATCTATCTATCTATCTATCTATCTATCTATCTATCTATCTATCTATCTATCTATCTATCTATCTATCTATCTATCTATCTATCTATCTATCTATCTATCTATCTATCTATCTATCTATCTATCTATCTATCTATCTATCTATCTATCTATCTATCTATCTATCTATCTATCTATCTATCTATCTATCTATCTATCTATCTATCTATCTATCTATCTATCTATCTATCTATCTATCTATCTATCTATCTATCTATCTATCTATCTATCTATCTATCTATCTATCTATCTATCTATCTATCTATCTATCTATCTATCTATCTATCTATCTATCTATCTATCTATCTATCTATCTATCTATCTATCTATCTATCTATCTATCTATCTATCTATCTATCTATCTATCTATCTATCTATCTATCTATCTATCTATCTATCTATCTATCTATCTATCTATCTATCTATCTATCTATCTATCTATCTATCTATCTATCTATCTATCTATCTATCTATCTATCTATCTATCTATCTATCTATCTATCTATCTATCTCTGCATCTATTTTCCTGCCCCCTTTTTCTATCTCCCTTCCTCTCTCTCTCTCTATAGCCATGTTATCTCTTCCGTACGCTCTTTCTCTGAACTTTACCACTTCCTTCTCTTCCTTCTTTCCTCTGACTTGCATTCATTCAATACATTTTAAAATACTTGCATTTAAGCAGAAAAGTGTAAAAAAATAATTAAGCCCTCTGTCTCTCTCTCCACCCCCAGGTCTATCGTGGGCCGTCGGTTCTTCTTCATCATCGGGACACTGTACCTGTACAGGTGTGTCACCATGTACATCACCACGCTGCCCGTGCCTGGCATGCACTTCAGGTGCGCCCCCAAGGTAAATGGACACCTCTCGATAGTGCCCTGCAGGGCCCCTGTGTTGTCGCTGTTGTGCTATTCTTGTTATTTCTCCTATGTGTGCGCTGTCACACCAAGCTAATGAAAAATGTGGTTTGTAAAGTGTTGATATTGGATAGTGAGTTTGATGTTGTTGTTGTTGAGGTTGAGTTTAATAATAACAATTACAATCACGAAAAAAACACTGTTTTTGTGCAATATTCATTCATATAACCTGATCGGTTTGTGTTGCGAGACTAAACGGAAAGCTCATAGTATTCAGCTGACAATACACATGATTCAGCTGGTGACAGAGTGAAATGGATGACGAGGGGGTGTGGTGAAAGGATGAAATTATCTGCTGAGGGGGTGAAATGAGAGGGTGAATTAGGGCCCTATGAAATCCGTTTTATTTTTTTCCAAATTCCATTTTTTTTTTTTTTAAATTCAGTTTTTTTTCCGTTTTAATTTTCATGAATTCAGTTTTTACACTTTAAGCAATTTAAATCATCAAAACGAGTGTCAAATAAGTGCGAACGAATAAAATTCTTACAATTTAATCAGATAGAAGACTACATTTAGTAAAACATCCCAATATTGCACTGTTTTTAGTGCTTCAAATAAAACAACATGACATAAATAATAAAGTGCTTATAAACTCTTTTTTTATAAACTCAAATTGTGGTTTGAAGGGGCGTGCCCTGGCTATGGCGTTCATTGTTTTTTATATGGATTTTGGACTTCAAGTGGTCATCGCACGTATCTTTGCGTTTCCAATCGATAGTATGTTGACATATTCTGCAAAACAGCTGATCACGTGACCTGAGTGATGGAAGTGTTTTGGACTTCTTCGGCTACTTGTTAGGAGCGGAAGTGGGACCTATTGTTTGCATTCCCGCCACCTAGGCTGGAGTGGTGGACCGGGGATTTTTTTTTACATTTTTGTTGGAGTGACTGCTAAACATTCAGTGACGTTAATGTCACCTGTGTTGTTTCCTTTTCCCTCGAAACTGAATTTCACCAAAATTATGGCGAATTCCGCTGCATTCCGCTGCATATTGTAAATGTGACGCGTGATGTGCCTTGTCGCTGTTACATGTTATATGTGCTGCAGAACAGGAACCTGCTGGAAATCAGTTATTTTACTGAGACAGGCCCATCTTAAATTGTAACTTTGTTACTTTTAATACTTTCCTGTATAATTAAAAATAATAATAATAATAATGATCGGTAGATTCCGTTTTTATTGTCCGATTCCGTGATTCCGTCCGCGTTTTCGTTATCGCGGAAATCATAGGGCCCTAGTGAATGGGCCTTCTCCCAGGTCTGGATCTCTCCAGGGACCTTGACCCCAACAGGGTCCTAGTTTTCCATCTAGCATTTCCCAGTTAAATGTTAAACATGAAACTGTGTGAGGAGGGAAGTGGAAAGGAGTTGTCATGGGTATTGTGGGCTATCTGTGGGGTATTCCACAATAACGCTGGTTGATTGACCCTGTGCCGACTAACCCAGAGTTTTGGGTTCCACAGCAGCGGTTATGCATTAGTTCAATCAACTCGGGGTTGGTTAACACAGGGTTGTGCGCGTCCAAGCCAAACCTAAAAAGACGTGATGTATGGATCATGGTAACCCTGATCGAAATGGCGAAACGGGCCGCTTATTTTAATGAAATGGAACTCCAGGTTCTCCTGGAGAGCTATGACGAGGAGCAGGACATTATCACAAGAAAAGGGAAGGCTAAAGCCTCTGCAACCCGGAAAACCAAAGCCTGGAAGCGGATCGCTGACCGCGTAAATGCGTTAGTTATACGTCAAAAGCATGATCCTTAATATTTGAGCCATGAATCTATAAATATCCCAGTTAAGAATTCTTAACGTTCCTACCACATAACCCTTTTCTTCTAAAAAAATATGTACTCCGATGGCTCCCAAGCGGTCAGCGGATCAAGTCGAAATGAAGTATAAAAACATACAAACTGGTAAGCTTTTCCCACCATCGTATTGGTCTGACTTGAAATAAGCCATTTTTTTTAAGCCATTCGTGAAAAGGCTGACAGTCGGCAGACTGGATGTGGCCCTCAAATTGTCTTGACCCCGGTGGAGGAGCTGTTAATTAACATAAATTCAGGGCGCCCTGGCAAGGAGGGGGTAGCTGGAGGTACCTCCTCAGAGAGTCAGGGGCCATGTGAGGGTACCCCACTGGTTGAATGCAGGTTTTTGTGTTTTCTTGTATTTTAGATTTTGTTTGCCTTCGAAGTAACACATGCAAACCGTGTGCGTGCCACAGCGCATATGTTCCAAATGTTTCTTTTTTTGGTAACTGGGTAGAAAACCTAAAAGTGACAATTCATCAACTTCACAGATCAAAATGGATTTCATCAACTTCACAGATCAAAATGGATTAGTGTGTGTAACGATCAAACATTCTCCAGTGGATGTAAGTCCGTTAGGACTATTTTATACTTTATGTTGTAAGTGCCTCTCGGCATAGTACTCAGACAACATTGCTCTTTGTATGATAGGAGGCCGATAAAAACCTTGGATGGGTCATCTGAAAGGACTGAGATGTGCTCAGCATCTTCAACATTATAGCTAAAACTACCATTTGCAAAAAAACGGAGGGCTACGCAAATAGTCTGGAGTGAACTGAGGCCAGGTCCTCGATTGGTAGTGTTGGCTATTTAAATGCATTAAAGATTTGCGCGAGAATCGATATCTCCAGCAAAAAGTCATCCGATATGCCAAGATGTCGAGCCGTGGTTTTATTAATCGCTCCCGGTGGATTGCACGTATAATTTGCGCTCCGATATCAGCAGTTCTCTCATCAAAAGGGCATGTCATTGTGGACACATGAAATCTGCGGTGAACGCGGGTGTAAATACCCAAAACCGGGTTATGTTTCAAACTTAACCTGCGCAAAACCTGCTCCAACCAGATTTGATTCAGAGCATATGTTTCTATAGTAACTAACATATCTTGTTCATTTTGGAACGGAAAACCTAGGGTTACCGGAAACCGTGGGTTAACTTACTCGGTTATGTGATAAAACCGGCTTTGTGGAATACCCCACTGAACACATTCACACATCAACCACTAGCAGTACAGAGGAAATAGATTTCAATGACACGTATTCGAAACAAAAACCTTTTTCCTATTCGGTTCGCAAGCCTGTGCCAGCTCAGCCCAACCTAGTCCTATATACTGTATATCTCCTTTTTTTTATTTCTTTTTTTTTACTTTTATTTCTTTTTTTTTACATATTAACAAATATCTAGATATTTACATCTTTAGCTAATTTACATTTATTAGAGACTATCAATAGAGTGTTTGTATGAGAGAGAGTGTGTGTGATTGGGTCTGGCTGTGCTCGTGTGTGTGTTTTCTGTTTCATAGCTCAGGAAGCCAGCAGTTATCTCCAAAAGGCCCCTTATGTGCATGTGGCAGACAGCTACAGGCTTCCTCCATGGTACAGCTGACCTCGAATCCATGACCAAATGTCTTGTCTCTTGCCCTGCCTCCTGCCTGCATGATGTCATTTAAAAAAACAACTGGACAGTCTCTTTCCGTCTCTGTCACACCACCTTTCAGTTCTGTAATATCCCACACCCTCTGCCTGGACGTACCAAAATCATTTAAATCGGGGCATCGTCCAAACCCTATTTTGAACTATATGCCAATCAAGTTCAAACCGCACCTGAACCGAATCTGAATCAGAATCTGAATATGACCTCAGTGTGGTCGTGGTGGGTCCTTGAAATGTGTCGTGCAGGAAGTGTATGTAACGTAACGTTGCATTAGTCATAACATCCGGTGGTTCAGAGAAACGCTCGTATGGATGACTCAGATCTTCCAGTCTGTTTGACGTTACACTCCCAGTGTGGCTTCACATCCCCCCCGCAGCCCTCCTCCTTAGGGCTCCTCTCCCAACACAAGTGGAACCGCTTTGAGCCTCTCCCTCACTTCCTGTCTGGCCCTGGGCTCATGAACCCCGGGGGGTGCCTCAGGAATGGTCCCTGACATGAGAGCTGTGAACGCCCTCCAGTCCTGATGTGAAATGATTCGGAAAGAAGGAAATGATTTCATAGCCCCTCTTCCTCTCTCTCTCCCTCTCTCTCCCCCCCCTTCTCTATCCCCCCCTCCCTCCCTTTGCCTTTATTTCTCTCTGTCTCACTCTCCACCTTTTCACCGTCATCTATCGATCTTTCTGTTTCTCTTTTTCCTCCCTCTGTCTCTCCCTCACCTCTCTCCTCCCCAGGTGATGGGTGATCACATGTCCCAGGCTGGGCGGGTGTTCAAGATGATTGCGGGCGGGGGTCTCACCATCACGGGCTCCCACCACATGTGTGGCGACTACCTGTACAGCGGCCACACCGTCATACTCACCCTCTGCTACCTCTTCATCAAGGAGTGTGAGTCACCACTGTAAACTCAACCTCGCCCACTTCCTCCACACACATTGGTAATCACTGTTCACTCCTATCTATTCGTCAAGGAGTGTGAGTTCACACTTGGGCTTTGAATCCGAACTTCGTTATTCGAATACAATTTGAATATCAAAAAATAAATCAAAATTCGAACGAATATTAGGCAGCCCTTAATATTCAAACCTGTTATGGGCAGGCCAAGAGGGAGAGACGTCGGAGAACCCGACGCAGTCTTTTCATAATATTGTAATGACCACGGAAGAGGCAGTGAATGAAGTATTGATTGACAGCGATTTATTAGAAACCTAATAAACCGTTGGAACACGCAAGACCGGTAACCATAGCAACGCCGGTAAACAAACCTCGCGAAGCCCAATCCAGGTCTTGCTGAAGGCATTTAATGTTCAAAATATTCTTAATAAATATTCTAACATTAATATTAATAAACAAACTAACTTCGAATATGATTTTTGGGCAAAAGTCAAAGCCCTAGTTCACACAGACAGACAGACAGACAGACAGACAGACAGACAGACAGACAGACAGACAGACAGACAGACAGACAGACAGACAGACAGACAGACAGACAGACAGACAGACAGACAGACAGACAGACAGACAGACAGACAGACAGACAGACAGACAGACAGACAGACAGACAGACAGACAGACAGACAGACAGACAGACAGACAGACAGACAGACAGACAGACAGACAGACAGACAGACAGACAGACAGACAGACAGACAGACAGACAGACAGACAGACAGACAGACAGACAGACAGACAGACAGACAGACAGACAGACAGACAGACAGACAGACAGACAGACAGACAGACAGACAGACAGACAGACAGACAGACAGACAGACAGACAGACAGACAGACAGACAGACAGACAGACAGACAGACAGACAGACAGACAGACAGACAGACAGACAGACAGACAGACAGACAGACAGACAGACAGACAGACAGACAGACAGACAGACAGACAGACAGACAGACAGACAGACAGACAGACAGACAGACAGACAGACAGACAGACAGACAGACAGACAGACAGACAGACAGACAGACAGACAGACAGACAGACAGACAGACAGACAGACAGACAGACAGACAGACAGACAGACAGACAGACAGACAGACAGACAGACAGACAGACAGACAGACAGACAGACAGACAGACAGACAGACAGACAGACAGACAGACAGACAGACAGACAGACAGACAGACAGACAGACAGACAGACAGACAGACAGACAGACAGACAGACAGACAGACAGACAGACAGACAGACAGACAGACAGACAGACAGACAGACAGACAGACAGACAGACAGACAGACAGACAGACAGACAGACAGACAGACAGACAGACAGACAGACAGACAGACAGACAGACAGACAGACAGACAGACAGACAGACAGACAGACAGACAGACAGACAGACAGACAGACAGACAGACAGACAGACAGACAGACAGACAGACAGACAGACAGACAGACAGACAGACAGACAGACAGACAGACAGACAGACAGACAGACAGACAGACAGACAGACAGACAGACAGACAGACAGACAGACAGACAGACAGACAGACAGACAGACAGACAGACAGACAGACAGACAGACAGACAGACAGACAGACAGACAGACAGACAGACAGACAGACAGACAGACAGACAGACAGACAGACAGACAGACAGACAGACAGACAGACAGACAGACAGACAGACAGACAGACAGACAGACAGACAGACAGACAGACAGACAGACAGACAGACAGACAGACAGACAGACAGACAGACAGACAGACAGACAGACAGACAGACAGACAGACAGACAGACAGACAGACAGACAGACAGACAGACAGACAGACAGACAGACAGACAGACAGACAGACAGACAGACAGACAGACAGACAGACAGACAGACAGACAGACAGACAGACAGACAGACAGAGGTAGTCCTATTTCCTTGTCAAGGGGTGTGAGTTGCCACAAACATGCATGAGCAAACACGGACGTGGTCAATATACATTATGTACACACACATAAGAGCACTGTACAATCTTATTTGACTTCTTTGAGCATAACCAGTTTAGATGTTTACTCTTTTCTTCATCCCCCGGATATTTACAGTCGGGTTTGCGTTTTGATCAAAGTTACTTTACCTGTATTTGCTGCCTACCTGTTAGATAAGCAAACATATCACAACTCATCGTTACCAGGGATTCAGAGTTTTTAGTTTTAGGCTGCTACCACCCAGAGTTGTGATTGTCGTGTACAGGGTCTTGAGTTACTAGAGCGTTACTGATCTGTTTTTAAAGATTAACCTCATGAATTATCTTAAATAGTTAATGGTTGACTTCTGTTTTACGTGCAAAAACCTCCACAGCACAGCAGGTTATTTGAATTATTCCCACAGCGCACCTTTGGATTGGTCTGTGTGAGACACCTAGTGGTGACAGAGTGCAGCACACGCTGTTTACCTGCACCTCTCTACCTGGGGATACAGCCCCTGTATCGCGAGGTAGGCCCCGCACCCACCGTGTTTGAACCCCTGTGTTGTGATCGGTTGTCTGTGCTGCAGACTCCCCCAGGCGCTTCTGGTGGTGCCACTGGCTGTGTTGGCTGCTGTGGGCTGTGGGTCTGTTCTGCATCCTGCTGGCCCACGACCACTACTCCATAGACGTGGTGGTGGCCTACTACGTCACCACACAGCTCTTCTGGCTCTACCACACCATGGCCAATCAGCAGGTACTGTGTGTGTGTGTGTGTGTGTGTGTGTGTGTGTGTGTGTGTGTGTGTGTGTGTGTGTGTGATCATACTATGATGGCACTACATAGGGCATGACAAAACAACGTTTGTGATAAAAGTTTATCAATGGAATTCCATGATGTAGTTGGACGCAAAGGACGTACTGAACAGGGATTTGAAGTAGCTCTGATTAGATATATGACCTCATGCATGACATTTAATGGGTCTGGTGGGACTGTAGGGTCACCGCGGAAACGGATAAGAGGGTCGAACAGACGGTAAGGAAATCTGTCGAGTGAACTACACCTAAAGGCGGATTCTGCCTCCAAACCCGAAGAAGATTATTTGTTAGATGAACAGTCTGCAACTCTGCGTCACTAAGATTCAACCTCTCATCTGGTTTGAATAACGTCTTCTCTTGAAGCCACCATAACCTCATTCCAGCCAATGCTGTTCCCCCTGTCAGGCCCTGAAGGAGCACTCCCCGACCAACTTCGTGTCGCGGGTCTGGTGGTTCCGCATCTTCCTGTACCTGGAGGCCAACGTCCAGAGCACCGTGCCCCGCCACTACCAGCTGCCCTCCCTGCTCAAGAGGCTGCTGCGGAGCCAGGTCCGCTACAGCCGGCTGGCGGACAGTGAGTGCCCCTGACCACCAGGGGGCGCCAGAGGGAGGCGGCCCCGGAGGGCGATGCGGACGCTGCAGACTATAAGGACACGTTTAAAGGGGGAGATTAGCAGCCGATCGGCCAAGCGGGCGGACAAGAAGGACGGGTGTTGATAATCAACAGCAAGGAATCCGGACACATTGACTACTTACGATAGAATGGACAGACGTGACGATTATGGACGTAAACTCCCCATGGTTGAGGAATGGATCACAGAGAAGATCGACGGATTGAGCCTTAACAGCGCTGGTGCCACGCCCTTTTATCACCATGCTCGGATTAGAACTTCTTACCACGGAGAAATTGGTGCCATGTCTTTCTTACCCTTTTTGTTAAATCCCGTTGGGACCATAGAACATGCTTCTGGCTGTATGGGTGCCATGTGTTGCTCACTGGGATTAGAACCTATGGCCCTCTGACCTGACCCGCAGAAGCGCTATGCGAAGAAGGATATAATTTAAGACAAACTAGCACATTTCAATAAGGTTAACCTCCAAGATGGACACAGGGTTCAGTTCATCAGCCAAACTGTATCCCTCACCGTCTACAATCACAGAGCTGAGAATGTTTTCTAAAATGAGTGGACAAACGGGAAAGAAAGGGCAATCAACACTCAATACAAAGTGCCATTTTCAGCCAGAGTTTGCCATCTTTTTACAGTAGCAGTCTGTTGGTGGAAGTCCCCCATAATTGTGTGTCGTTTTTGTATGTCCCCAGTTAAAGAAGCACGTGTCTCTAAACTCCCCTTCACTGTGGCCTTTTGCTTCAGGCCTCAACATAATTCAAACAGCAGAAGGTGTGTGATTCCGACCTTAGATCCAAAACCTATATTTGAACTAAAGTAATGGCCGCAGTGAAAGAGTTCAGCTGTGATGTTTTATGCAAGTATTTAAAATGTTTGATAAATTATTGGTGTAGCTCTACTTTACATAAATATGCTATTATTATGTCATGGGAAAAGTTTGTTTCATTTCACAGGTGGTGCTATCAAAGTATTTAAAACTCCTCAAGTTCAACAGCTTTGTCTTGAACCAAATATCTCCTTCCCAAGATGTCTAAATAAATTCTCACTGAAGGGTGTTTTCAGATTGGACTTTACATTCAAAGAGCTGATTGGCTGCTGTGAGTCAACAGTATAGCCCACACCTGTTCATTTCAAAGCCTTTCAGGTCCACTACGTGAACAATCCTTTACATGCACAAACATGTGGCTATTCCTCAGGCCCACCGTTGAGCTAAGCGATACTGCAGACCAACGATTGGACAAAATCGAAATGTCTATTGAATGTCTGCCCTGGGTTTAGACACAACCGCCACTTTAAAAATGTCCCAGCATCAGAGAGCACAACACTGGCGCCACAAAGGAACACCTTCACTCCAGGCCGGTAAAGTTAAGCATTGTATACGTGTGTCTTCTGTTTACACCAACCAACAAAACCTACATAGTTTTTGTTTTTGGCCCGTGCAAAATAATCGGTTGTATATTTAATTTTGAATTGATTTTGAATTGACTTGACTTTCTTTGAATTGACTTTCTCCAATTGCATTTCAATGGCCTTCAATTCAATTGCAGTCATTACAAAAGCTATTAAGTGTAAAAGCACTGACTCCTCCTACCTTCATGTCTAGTTGAGCGCAGACATCTCATTGGCCAGGTAAGTGCCACCATCATGTCAAACCTCTCTTTTTTTTTTGTTGTTTGTTTTTTTAAGAACTGAGTATGAATGGTAAGTTATGGAGTGGTTTTCTTTGTTTATCTGTTACAGAATTTATTAAAAATGTTTTTCAGTTAATGGTTTATATGATTCATAGTCAAGAGAGTGTGTGTGTGTGTGTGTGTGTGTGTGTGTGTGTGTGTGTGTGTGTGTGTGTGTGTGTGTGTGTGTGTGTGTGTGTGTGTGTGAAAACAACATATTCTCTTATCCATATTTGATAATTGTATAATCTCCATTGGCATCAGATGCAAAAGGGTATTAATTCTACCGAACAATTTCCACTGACAGTGTCATTATTTAGTGTCATTATTATATTGACAGGCATAACTGTCAATAATGCCTATGAAGAAAGGTATTTTTTCTTCATAGGCATTATCTTTTTGAGGGCTGGATATTTATGCCATCATGACTCAAATTAAAACATTAGAAACAGATGTTGTTATGATGCAAAATCTTCAAAGCAGATTTTTATGTGTGCTATTACCATTATGATTTGTCCTCTTCATATTGAAATCTTGATGTTTGAAAGCAATGACGTAGTGTCTGTAAAAATTTACCATTTTGGCGAACAATAATGGTTACAAAAGAATTTGAACTCGAAGTGTTACGATTTAACCACAGCAAGCTAATGACAAGTTTCGTTAGAAATAAACTTTCTGGAGTAAATGACCAATGGATATTTTGAACCCTGTCCTATTGCCTGCATATATGATTAGAACTTTTGGAAGCGTAAGGGACAGCCGATGTTTGCTTAGTGAAGCTGGACATTTTTAATTGGGTTCTTTTTTTGAAGCATTTCTAACCAATATTTTTTTGGTATTCACTTTCGCAGCTAATCAACCTTATTTAATATGCTTTGTCACCCAATGTTTTAAATCATCCAGATGAGCCACTGTATTCATTACAATTTTCATGACAGTGTAGCAAATGGTTAATAATGAGGCTGAAACGTTTCCAAGCATCATTGCATTCCCTTAATGTGAGTGCCTTATTGTTCTGAATGTAATCTGTGGAGGTTTGGTGGGCCTCTTCTCTGGTTGAATACGGTATTGGTAAAAGGACATTAGCCATCCAACAATACAGTCTTCCTAACTATGTTTAAGTAAACACGTGTTTTGTTGGTCTGACTTGCCTTTGGATGTTGTAGGCTTTGTCCAAACCACGATATACACAAAATAATTGTTCTCAAGAGGCAAAGATAAGGATGTAACGAATATGAAGTATATTTGTTTGCGTGTTTCTGTGTGTGTGTATGTGTGACCATGTCCACAATCCAAAACTGGCTACAAAGACTAATACATTTGTACACCTCGTACTGCCCAGCATTCAATCAAAACCACTTCATTCAACGCAGTTTCATTTTATTTTCAAACTATAATCAACCGAGTACTGGAATTCAATTTATTTAACTGTATTTTGTTCTCAATGACATAGCTGTGATTTTCTCAGCATTTGAGTTGTGAAAGACTGAATAAACCTGGTCTTAAAACCGCTGTATACACTGTACTCGTGGCTCTATCTATTTTCTAACTGTTTTGGTCATGTTAGATTTAATTTTTGTATGTGTACGTTTTAAATTATATCTGTTGGCACTGAAATACATGTCCATCGGTAGGTAGAACCATCTAACCATATCACAGTCCTAAAGTCCGAAACTACAATTTTCTTAATTGTAATAATTATAAATCGCCGTATCGTTTCTTCATGCAATGCATTTCCCCAACAATAAAACCATTATCTGCATTATCTCTAATCAAATGTCCTTTGGACCAAAACGGATGGACAGAGTAGATTGCACATGTTTTATGTTGGATCTCTTACACACATTCACTAGCTTCTCTTCCCTCTTTCCCACACACTTTTACAGAGAGACTCTTGTATGTCTGCCTGCCTGTGCCTGCCTACCTGTATGTCTGTGTCTGTATCTGTCCTTCTGTCTACCTGTCTGTGTCTTATGATGTTGTACCCTATAACGGGTTAATAATGTGTCATTTCCCTGTCACCCCATGGTGACTGTTAACACACCTACATCTTATCAAAACATATGGGTCACAGCCAGTTGTATAACCACCTGAACTCTTGGTCACAGCAGGTTTTACCGTCTTCATCTCTGATAAGCCGAGAATGGGGAGGTATTTAACAGTGTTGTGGGAAACCTTTCCCTTCCCATCCACAGAGCATTCTGGTAAACACGTTGCAGGATTAACAGGAAAAGTTTAAAACTGATTAATGTAAGTTGTACTTGTATTACTTTTATATTGCATTTTGTACGTCGTAAAGTCTAAGTTTAATGCCAGGTGGAAAAGTGTCTGGATGGACTTGTAGGCTATATATGTACTAGTAGTAATGGAAAAACACATTGTTGTAGTAATCTCCCTTGAGTGTGTCTTTCTATTAATATCCAAACGTAGCGTTCTTTCTTTGCAGTTCTGTGGACCTTTCTACATATTGCACTAATAGATTAGTATGCCTTGTTCTGACGACTTCATTATTTTGGCCATTTTAGCATGAAGTACTGCAATACATATCGACCTTAAATATAAGTTACTGTGTCTGAGAAAATCTTTGTGTATTTGTGTGTGTGTCTGTGTGTGTGTGTATATGTGTCTACTATGCATGCACATGTGAGTGTGTGCATGTGTATATGAGTCTAAGCATACTTTTTTGTTTGTGTGTGCATGCCTTGGTGTGGGCTACAGAGCCATGGATGTGCGGCGCGTACTGTGCTGTGGTCTCTCTTGTCTATTGGTGTTCAAGGTGCTCATATTCCTCACCGTTGCCGCTGTCACTGTGACATTGATCACACTCTTGACTCAGGCAATCACATGTAAGAACACACACACACACACACACACACACACACACACACACACACAGGCCAAGATGCTTACACATGCAAACATACACAGCCAAGCACACATGTGAAAACATATCTGTATACATACAAATATCTACATAAATCAGGAGGGTCTTAATCACTAGTAACACACTGTTGTGATACATACATTGCATTAATTCTTTCTGGTATCCTCTTTCTTCTCCTCCTCCTGTCCGCTCCTCTTCTCTCCCTCCTCACCCTCCTCTCCCTCTTCCTCTCTAAAGACCCATACCCAACCGTTCCCCACCAGGACCCCCCCTACCTGATCGGGGTGGGTCGCGCCGATTGTACTGGACCTCCTGCTGATATCCCTCTGGTCTGTTTGTCGCAAGCACACACTCTCACTCTCAGTCTCCCGCTCTGTCTTTGTATCTCTACCGTTTCTTACTCTCTCGTTCTCTCTCTCTCGTTCTCTCTCTCTCTCTCTCTCTCTCTCTCTCTCTCTCTCTCTCTCTCTCTCTCTCTCTCTCTCTCTCTCTCTCTCTCTCTCTCTCTCTCTCTCTCTCTCTCTCTCTCTCTCTCTCTCTCTCTCTCTCTCTCTCTCTCTCTCTCTCTCTCTCTCTCCACTAGATGGGCTATGCTGTTCCCCAGCAGACAGCGGCCGGCATCCACACCCGTCTGTTCAGCAGGGCCTTCATCGTGGACGACGGGCATAAGAGGGTGGTCTTCATCACCGCCGATATCGGGATGGTTTCTCAGAGGCTGAGACTTGAGGTCTGTCTGTCAGTCTGCTTTTGGACAGTAGATCAATGGCGGAAGGAAGGACAATATTTCTGACTTTCTGTTTTATCACTGTGTCATGTCTGGCTTTCTGCTGGACGTCTGTCTCCCTGTCTGTCTGTCCATCTCACTGTATCTCCTGTTACATATCTATAAAGATTTTTTTATTTTGTCTGTCTCACCTTTGTCCAATTCGCTGTAATTCTGGTGAGTCTGTCTGTTGATCTGTCTGTCTGCCTCTCTTGATCTGTCTGTCTGCCTCTCTATCTGTTTGACTGCCTGTCTCTATCTCCTTATATCTCCTGATATTCATTATATATTTATGTATATGTATATATATGTATATATATGTATATGTGTATATATATATATCTATATATATATTGTCTCTTGCAGGTGCTGAAGGCCCTTCAGGTGAAGTATGGGACCCTGTATCGCCAGGACAACGTGGTTCTGAGTGGGACCCACACCCATGGGGGTCCGGCCGGATACTTCCAGTACACCTTGTTCATCATCACCAGCAAGGGCTACGTCAAGCCCGCCGTCAAGGCCCTGGTGGACGGCATCGTCCAGGTGTGTGTGTGATGCACACACTGTGACACAAATAAGATGGATGAAGACGCCATTTGAATTTCAGAGGATAGCCATAGCCCAGCACGTCCTTGTCAATCTCTTTGTAACTACAATGAATGAGTAACACCGCTCTGTTGGTCTCCAGAGCGTAGACAGAGCCCACCGCAGCATCAGGCCGGGCCGGATCTACATGAGCCAAGGAGCCCTGGAGGACAGCAGCCTGAACAGGAGCCCCCAGTCCTACCTCAACAACCCCCAGAAGGAGAGGGACAGGTGGGCTGGAGGAGGACCTGGAGGGGCTGGTGGGGGTAGTGATTGTTATGATGAGGATGATGATGCTGAATGAGGTGGTGGTGAATGTGGTGGGGATGGTGGTGCTGATGGTGGTGGTGGGGGGGGGGGGGGGGGGGGACGACCATGGTGGTGGTGCTGATTGTGGTGGTGGTGGTGTTGATGCTGATTATAATGATGTTGGTTCTGCTGATGTTGACTATTGTTGGTCGTGATTGTGGTGGGGGGGGTTACGCTGATGACGGTGTTGGTGATGAGTTTGGATATTGTGGTGGTGGTGGTGGTGGTGGTGGTGGTGTAAGTGGTGACGGTGCTGTGGTGCATCATTACAATGATGATGACAAAACAGACTCAATGCATTTCGTATGCAATGTGTGCAGATAAAGCTCCAACGTATTGATTCCATTTCTCATCGTCTATAAGGTATGAAACAAATACGGACAAACAGGTGGTGGTGCTCAAGCTGACGGATCTGGACGGAGATGGTGTTGGTATGCTGAGGTACAGAACATACCCCGACTGTGGAAAGAAACTCTGAACAAGGAGGGAATGAGCTGTTCCTTTCAGAATTGTTTCCGTATGTAATTGTTTTGCAAGTAATGAATGTCCCGCCCCTCCTGTCAGCTGGTTCGCTGTCCACGCTGTCAGTATGAATTACACCAATCAGATGATCAGCAGCGACAACATGGGATACGCCGCCTACCTGTTAGAACAGGACAAGAACAGAGGGTCCTTACCTGGAAAGGTGTGCTTGTGTGTGTGTGTGTGTGTGTGTGTGTGTCTTTGTCTTTTTTTGTGTGTTTTTTCTGCACTTTTTACATTTCAGTGATATCTAATATAAAATATACCAAAAGTTATCGCAATCAAGTTATTTTTAACTGAGCCTACATCCCTCTGTCTGTCTGTCTGCTTCAGGGTCCGTTTGTGGCTGGGTTTTCCTCCAGTAACCTTGGCGACGTCAGTCCCAACACCAGAGGCCCGGTGTGTGCCAACACTGGTCTGCCCTGCGACTACCTCAACAGCTCCTGTCCTATAGGAGGGGTGAGCGCACGCACGCACGCACGCATGTACGCACGCACGCACGCACGCACGCACGCACGCATGTACGCACAGATACACACCAAATTAAATGTGTCTGTATGGGTGTATGTGCATGTGTGTCTGTGTGTGTAGACAAAGATGTGTCAAGCATATGGCCCGGGTGAGGACATGTTTGAAAGCACCCGACTCATAGGACACAACATCTACAAGAAGGCCAAGGTACTGTCTGTCTTTCCTTTAAGCACTATCCTTCTGTCTGTCTGTCTGTCTGTCTGTCTGTCTGTCTGTCTGTCTGTCTGTCTGTCTGTCTGTCCTTTATGCCTGGCAAAATGTCACATCTGCCTTCTAAAGATGATGTGAAATGGCAGACAGATGGTATCCTAGTTCTCTAATACGAATCTCTAAGTCAGAACAGGCTTCAAGAATGAGAAGGTATATAGGTGGAATGTCATTATCCAAAAATATGCTAGGCAGCTTTGTGCTAACCCATTGAAGTCTCTTTTCCTTGTTTCTATGTGAGAGAGAGTAGAAATATGCTAAGAATTTTTATTTATTTTTTTAAATGTTTCATGTTGTTGATTGACATTGCAAATGTGGTAGAAGTCATCAGACAGCAAAAATACATTGTTGATAAGATTTAAATTGAAAATTAACAACTATTTAATACTATACAATCCTATGCTATAGAAATAGTATTGGGAAAATAAAATAAGACATTATTGGCGTTATTATTAATGAGCTTACAAGATGTAAAATCACATTCTCATCTTCCAAATCATTCTTATGGCGTTGTTCTCCTCTGGCGTGTGGTTGCTGCCCCCTTTAGGAACTGTATGGTAAGGCAGACTGGGAAGTGACAGGGTTTCTGCATGCTGCTCATCAGTGGGTCAACATGACTGATGTCACCGTACAGATCAACTCAACACATACGGTCAGCCAGCACACAAACCCACACGAATACGGACACAAATACACAAACACATACACTCACTTACTCACACATACACAAACCCAGGCACGAACCCACACATTCGCATTCACACACACACACACACACACACACACACACACACACACACACACACACACACACACACACACACACACACACACACACACACACACACACACACACACACACACACAAAGACAACCATGCACTCACACATATTGCTTTTGTTTGTGTGTGTGTCTGATTGTGTGCGTGTGTGTTTTTGAGTGCCTGCGTGTGTGCATGTGTGTACACTACCCTATCATCCTTGAGGAGATGCCTAATCTTTGCCCTTTCCTTAACAACCCTTATCTGAATACATTGAAGGCCAATGTGATAAATAGCCGTTCCTTGATCGTAAAACAAGCACTTGCGTGTGTATGGGTGTGTGTGTGTGTGTGTGTGCGTGTGTGTGTGTGTGCGTGTGCGTGTATGGATGTTAGGCCAGGACCTGTAAACCTGCGCTGGGCCACAGCTTCGCTGCAGGGACCACAGACGGAGGAGGGGACCTGAACTTCACCCAGGGTCAGGATGGAGCCCAACACTATGAGGAGGAGGAGGAGGAGGAGGAGGAGGAGGACGGGGAGGAGGAGGAGGAGGGGGAGGGGGAGGAGGAGGAGGAGGAGGACGGGGAGGAGGGGGGGGAGGGGGAGGAGGAGGAGGAGGAGGAGGAGGATAATGATAACAATGATGATGGCGAAACTTTGTATGTGTGTTGGTGCACCTGACTCTGTGCGTGTGTGTGTGTGTGTGTAGGGGCGGTGGAAGGCGACCCCTTCTGGGATGGTATAAGGAATGCCCTGGTGGGAGAACCATCCAATGAGACGCAAGAATGCCACCGACCCAAACCCATCTTGTTCAGCACCGGAGAGGTCGGCACAAAACACTGGTGCCTGTAGAGCATCAAATTAACATGATGACGTAAAGACAGACTCATGACTTCCTGTCTGGCTTGATGATGTAATGACTGCCTAATGACTTCCTGTCTGGCCTGATTACTTCCTGTCTTCAGATGTCCTGGCCCGTTCCCTGGCATCCTGAAATAGTGGACGTACAGATCATCACTATCGGCTCTGTTGCAGTGGTTGCCGTGCCGGGAGAGATGACGTAAGAGCATGACATCAGGATTCAGTTAATGCTACTCTGCTAGCTTACAGGCTACATGAATGAGGCTCAGCTGGTAGGCTACCGCTAGCAACACTGATAAGGATTATCAATGTTCTCTATGTTCTCAACAGAACCATGTCAGGGAGAAGAATACGAGAGGCCATCAAACAGGTGACATACATATACACACATACACATAATAATAATAATACATTTCATTTAGAGGCGCCTTTCAAGACACCCAAGGTCACCTGACATGCGCACCAACACACGCCAACACACACACACACACACACACACACACACACACACACACACACACACACACACACACACACACACACACACACACACACACACACACACACACACACACACACACACACACACACACACACACACACACACACACACGTCACACACACACACACACACACGTCACACACACACACACACACATGCAAACAAACTCTATAACTAACTAACTAACCAACTACTATATGTGTTTTTGTCTGTGTGTGGGTGTGTGTTTGCGTAGGAGCTGGATTCTGGAAGTTCCTTTGAAGACACAACGGTGGTCATCGCAGGCCTGAGTAACACCTACACACACTACATCACAACGTACGAAGAGTACCAGGTATGTGTGTGTGTGTGTGTGTGTGTGTGTGTTTGTCTTCATGAGACGGCCCCCTAGTGACTGTATCCCTACTCAGATCCAGAGGTACGAAGGGGCGTCGACCATCTACGGCCCGCACACGCTGGGTGCATACCTGCAGAAATACACAAACCTGGCCAGGGCCATCGCACAGGTGACCCGTCCGTCCGTCTGTCTGTCTGTCTTTGCGTCCGTCCATCTGCTTTTCTCTCTCAAAGTGTTTATCGTATCTTCTGCCCTGTGTATGGTTTCTTCTTCGTTGGTCGGTGTGTCGGTAGGGTACGGAGTCAGAGCTCCAGAGGGGCCCTGAGCCTCCGTACTTTGCCAACCTGCCCAACTTGCTGCCTGCTGCGCCCGTAGACAAGAAACCAGTCAACAGCAGCTTTGGACAAGTGCTGGAACAAGTGCTGCCTGTTTACAGAGTGGTAAGGACACACACAACCACATATGCAAACACACACACACACACACGCACACGTGCATAATTATAGAAACACGCATAATCATAGAAACACCTAAACATAAACACTCAATCTCTTTAGAATTCAAGTTGCCTCATTGTGTGTGTGTGTGTCTGTGTGTCTTTGTGTTCACAGGGTGACGTAGTCTCTGTCACGTTTGTAGCAGGAAACCCCAGGCATTCTGGTGACATAGTAAGTTGATACATCATTCATTCTTTCAGTATTCTATTCATCTCCTCCCCATCTTCATCCTCTTCATATCTTGTCTGCTCTCTCACTCTTCTGACTGTGCCTGTTCCAGAGAGACAAGACCTTTCTCACAGTGGAGGTGTTCCAGAACACCTCCTCAAGCTGGGAGGTGGTTCACACTGATGCATCATGGGAAACCAGGTGAGCCGTGCGTTTCCACCACGGTTGTAGTCTTGTCGTTACTCTTCTACTCTTTTCTCTTCACCTGTCACTCCTCTCACCTACTACTCCTCCTCTCTGCTCGTCTTTCATTCTGCTTACCCCACCCACCTCCCCTAACATCTCGGCTCCTCACTCAACTCCTGTCTATCGTTTCCTCTCCTCCCCTCCTCTTCTCTCCTCACCTCACCTCACCTCCCCTCTTCTCTCCTCTCAACTCCACTCCTCACTTCACCTCCCTCTCCTCTCCCCCCCTCTCCCATCATCTCTTCTCCTCACCCCCCCTCCCTCTCCACTCATCTCCTCTCCTCACCCTCCCTCTCCCCTCATCACCTCTCCTCCCTTCTCCCCTCTTCACCTCTCCCCTCCTCTCCTCCCTTATCCTCACCCCCCCTCTCCCCTCATCACCTCTCCTCCCCTCTCCTCACCCCTTCCCTCCCCTCTCCTCCCTTCTCCCCTCTTCACCTCTCCCCTCCTCTCTTCCATTATCCTTACCCCCCCTCTTCCCTCATCTCCTCTCCTCCCCTCTCCTCACCCCTTCCCTCCCCTCTCCCCTCCCCTCCAGGTTCCACTGGGTAAAGGGTTCAAACCGAGAGAGCAACGCCACGGTGGAGTGGCACATCCCCGCCTCGGCCCAGCAGGGCTCCTACAGGATCCAGCACTTCGGACACTATAAGAAGATGGTCGGCTTCCGGCCCCTCATCACAGCTTACCAGGGCAGCTCTGAGGTCTTCGCCGTCTCACACACATATTACTACTGAAGCGCTCATACGTGAAGTATGAGCTGGAAGAGATGGAAATGCAGTGATAGGAGGGAGTAAATGGTTTAGGTATACCATGTCTATGGCTCCAAGAGATTTAGATGACGGGTGGATGGATAGGTAAATGGATGTATGGATGGACGAATGGACGAATTTAAGTTCAAACCATTTGACATTTGACCGGCTTGACGGTGACCTCTTCAAGCATTTCAAATCACATGACATCTTTGTTTGACCCTTCTAAAAGCAACAGGATCTAAACGCATTTTGTAATATAATCATTTTGCCAAGAATGAATGGCCTCCAGATTGACAGTGAAATAACTGTATGCTAAAAGTATAAGTAAAGCGACTCTCATTATGTAAATAAAACTGATCATCAGACAGTATGTTGTTATGACATGATCTTTCATTCCATATTAATTTTGGTTCAGTTGAGTACTTGCACTGACTTGTAAGTACAAATTTGTTTATATAATAATTATTATACAACGACTATTGTTGAGTATTTAAAA
The DNA here is from genome assembly GCF_031168955.1 of Gadus macrocephalus. NCBI lineage: Eukaryota > Metazoa > Chordata > Actinopteri > Gadiformes > Gadidae > Gadus > Gadus macrocephalus. The sequence continues at coordinate 9,300,136 of NC_082399.1, forward strand.
ATAACCTCACCCAACCTTGCTTTTATTTCAATGTCATTCAAATCAATACAATCATTAATTTTTTCAAATGTTGTTTTATTCATTATAGTGGGGCGATCATCTATCAAGGCACATTAGAATCATCAAAGCAGTTTTCTTCGAATACAGCCATTTTACTAGTGTACACTTTGGCTTCACCATCACAAATCACTGTCAAAACCAATTCATTCATTAGCCGAACCGCAAGCTATATGTCTCCAGTCAAATTATTAGAGCACAGAGAATTTATTTTTAAATATCCTCAAAAAATGCTAAAAAAAGAAAGAAAATCTGGTATAAAAATAAGTTCTAAGTGCTACACACACTTTTAATACTGTCACTGCTTTGGCTAGTTCAAAGTTTAGAATGTGTCGTTCATGCGTGTTTTGAAAGAAACACCAAGAGCCAACCTGAGACGTATAAAGTTACTAACTGATGATCTGAGATAGATTGCTCGTGTCTAACATGATGTCACCAATCAGTCTGCTTTGCCTGTAAGCTCTGGCATAATGAGATAATTGAAACTTCACTAAACTTGTCTTGCAAACCAAACAAAGGCGCTTATAACTGAATATCACGAAAGCTAACTGTTTGCACACTATCAAAAGGGATGAATGTTTTTATATTCTTGTTATATCAATGTATATAAAACGCAATGTACAAATGTCATGTGACCCAAGGAGACATGAAGGTGGTAATGTAATTAGCATTAGGTGGAATACAGGGACCCTCATCTCAAATCTTTAACTTTTTTGGATTGTTTACTTTGTCTCCCAAAAATGGACACTAGTGTTCAAAGACAGGAACTGGCAGGCTATTTGTTAATTAATGAATGGAAGGGGGGGTTTTCTTTTTGTTATAAGAAGGTAGTTGTGGAAGACTGATCTACATCAACAATGTCATGAGGAATAGACCTTTACAATCATACCTGTGTGTACTTCAAACAGCAACGAGTTGTCTCTTTTAACCTAACCACATTTTCACATTACAACATTTGAGAAAACTGGCACGGCTCTCTGTTGTTGGGACCCCTGGTATCGGCATCTTTACATTTCAAATTGTACAGGTCTAGAGACAGGGTCATTGGGACATACTTTTCTATGTTTCTAGGTTTCAAGAATGGAATGGAAAAAGTAATACACTGCAAGAATGGGTAAATATACAAACATTAAACCACAGAAAAACCCATGAACGCATTAAGTACCAACAAAGCTCCTTCTAAATGCCCTTGGGAAAACCTAATACTTCAGTTCTTACATACCTCACTACCTGGGCCTGTAGAGAACAGTGAAAATATATCTCAGCAGATTATGTTTTCTAAACACCAAAAACAATACTACATCTCAAGAGGGAGAACTTTTTTCCTCTTCATGCATTTGCTTCCATTGTTCAAAGGAAACATCTGGAACACGAGACAGAATAAGTAAACGAAGAACAACAAATATATTACATTGGCCTACATATGCAACTGAAATATTGAGGGAATTGGATTTAGAAAACAATGTATTTAACTAATATGGTCTTTTATTTTAGTTATGTACAGATAACTAATGGAAAAATAACAAAGATGATGGCTGTTCTTTGTAATAAAAAGTAAACACGCTTATTTTCTTCAAAAAATAAAAAATACAAATCCACTTAGAAAAATACCTATAGAAAAATAACCCATTCCCAAAAATAGTCGTCAAGGACAGCCACAAAACACTACACACCTATATCATTATTCTGTTTAATTATTGGCATTTTTAAATTCAAGGAATAATTCATTCAAATAATTAATACAATTTCAGCTTGGATTGTGATTGTAAATATGAGATAATCTATTTGAAAAAGAAAGAAAGGTAAAAAATTACTAAAATAAAAATTGTCAGAAAGAAACAATCTTTGGCAAATAACTACCAACCAGCAGTCAGAATGATGAAATCTTCAAGGAAAGTTTCCTTGGACCTTCAAGATCTTTTAAAAACCCTAACTTTTTCTCCGTCAACTCTCCAACCTCCCCACTTCCTTTAATTTATGTTAACATTCAAATGCGCCGAATCTGTTGTTACCAAAGTCCGTTTTGATCAGAACACCCCATATCCGTCAGCGTGGCGGGTTGCCATGGCGAAGGCGGGGTATCCCTCGTAGGTGGTGTAGGCCATGAGGTCCTGGCCCAGAGACACCGCCTGCTTCAGCTGGGCCGTGGTGGAGGGGGTGGCCAAGGGGTAGCCTGGAAACAGAGGAGCGGGGAGAATCCTCACAATGTATTATTTATTATCCGTCATTACAATGCATCCACATTCTGTTGAGGGCATTTGACTCTGATGCTCAGCACTTTATTACTCGCGTTGAAAGGTGCTAACCCGTGTTTATTATTATACTGAACCTACCGATTCCTGAACCTACCAAAAGGCCTACAATAAGAATAGATTCCTCTTGCAAAATAATAATATATATTTCTTGAATTACTCAATAATTCACGGACATGGTTAGTACAACTTTTTTAATTCATGGCAGGAGAAAAAAAAGGAAAAAGAAAGAAAAAAGTTAAGGTTTTATAGAAATAGTTATGCCGCGTTTCCACTGCAGGGTGCGGAACGGATCGGATCGCAAAGGGGCGGTAGGGAGGGGGCAGTATAGCCCAGCTCAGTTCCGAGGTCGCGTTTCCACTGCCGACAGTACCCTTGGTGGTAGGCCGGATGTCAATCGCCGCGGCAGCTACGTAAACATCGTAAACAACGTCTTCCTCCGCAAGAATGCAGACGAACGTCTCCACCTCCTTGTTCGCCCAAGCAAGCTTTTTACGCGACATGTTAATTGTAAAGAATAATACCTCGAGGCTACTGTTTGTTTGTTTTTATCCCCGCGTCACCCGGAAGTGACGATTCTGTCGACCAATCAACGGAGGGGGGGTGTAGCTAGAATTCCAGGGTACCCTTTCAGGCGTCTGGTCTCGTTTTGGGTACCGCAACGGAGGAGTCCCTAGAATGGGGTCGGAACGGGTACGGCAAAGTCCGGGTCACGCCCACTTTTGGCGGTGGAAACGCGATCCGACCCGCACCTTTGCGATCCGATCCGTTCCGCACCCTGCAGTGGAAATGCGCCATTAGTTGGGTTTGGGGTACGGACCTTCACATACCTGGGAAGGCCACTGAAGTTACGCCAGCGTTGGCGGCAGCGAGGTCGGCAGCGCCCTCTGTTGGCAGGCCCAGGGTCTGCAGCGCATGCTCCGCTGCGTGCACCTTGGCCTCGTCTACAGCACTGCACAGCTTAGAAGGGGTGAACGGATGGCTGGGGGACCCGGAGCAAACAGAGAGAGAGACATATGTCAACAAGGAAATAAATTGTGTTATTGTACATGTGTATTGTGCAGAATACTATAATTAGTAATGTCCACCCCTCCCCATCAATCATTCCATCATCCATCCATCACCCCTTCATCCCTCATCTGGCCATCCATAAATACTGCAAAAGTATACTGTAATAATACAAATATTTACAATGATACATTTAGAGAGGGAGAGATGGAGAGATTCACCTGATCCACCCTGGCGATCGCATTGAAACGACATTTTCTGAAATTGATATGAAATCCCACAAAAGGCCCACAAAGAAGCGTTTGTCTGCATCCTGATGGACTCACACGTTGGGGTACTGCGTGGCGAGGGCGGGGATGGTGACCTTATAGAGGAACAGCTGCCTCTGGTCAGGGCTGATGGCCGAGTGCAGCTGGTAGACGGGCTGGCCCCAGTTGTTCTTCTGACACACCTCCTCCAGCACCTGGGGCCGGGGCAGGGATGCAGAGTCAGGGCGAGACCACGGGGAGCACGGTGGATACGTGTACACGGTGGACACTGCACATGACGAAGCTGAAAAATTGTCTCTCGTCGGCCGAAAACATGAAACCGAAAAGGGCGTTGAAGTTCCGATCTTTTCCGAGCGATACTAAATGTCGATCCACTTGTGCCTATATTTGTGCTGTTAATAGTCACTCTGTTTCAACGGTCATTGGCGCTTGTAGAGGTAGAACGGCCTGTTTGCGGCTAAAATATTGGTTTGTCTCTTTCACAAACCTTCACGGCTGCATAGAAAACGAGAAAAATATTATTCCTCGGTTTATCCAAATCGGCCAGGTCTTCATTGTTACTCTCTCAATCGTCCCGGAACAAACGACCCCGACGCCAACCAACGGGGTGCCAGTGTCCCCCCGGGCGCGGCCACTCACCTGTGGCGGGTGCTTTATCTCGGGGAGCTTGAGGCCCATGGCGGAGGGGTTCAAGGGGGTGAGCTCCATGCCGGGCAGCAGGTCGTACAGCTTGTCCTCCGCCCGCTTGTCCGCCTTCAGCCCGTAGGCGGCGCCCATGCCCCCGCCGGGCGCCACCATGCGCCCCACGCCGCCCACGCCCCCCGCGGCGGCGTAGGCCAGGTAGCCCCGCCCCCCCAGACCCCGCACCCCAGCAGCCCCTACAGGTACAGTCATGTAAATTTCTACAGGAAAACCAAGAGGGCATTGAAATCAATCAAATCACGGGAAATCAACGTTGGAGGAAAGCAAAAACAAATTAGCCTGAGGTGCGGAGATGGTTGTAGCCAGAATCAGGGACTGCTTCGATGAGCCAACGTTGATTTGTTGTAGGCCTATGTGTCTAATCTTATCTAGTCTAATCTAGTTTAAAATTGAGTTTAATCGTATAATCTTGTTTTATGTAATGGTATCTATATAATGCTAATCTATTCTAATTCAAAAGTTAAATTCTAATCAAATCTAAACTAATCTAGTCTAATCATGCATAATATTGTAGAGTTTAATTGAATGCAATATAATTTAAATGTGTTGCTTCTACTCAAATGTGTAGAGTTTGGACCCTCCCAATCAAATAAAATATTATGAATCAGCTAGTCCACGGAGCGAGGTTCAGTGAGGTCGAGGCTACAACCATGTCGCTGAATGATTTCTGCTTAGCCAGCACAGTACAGTCACATGATTCTTCTCCTCAAAAGGCTCTGCTTGCTGGGAGGTCAATTTGAATGATCACAACGTTTTTTTCTCATTGTTTTTTTCATTGATTAGACGAAGGAGCACTTTGGACTTGATTTTTCATTATCAGAACCTTGATGAAATAGGTGGATTTCCTTGATCCAACCACCGGTTCTGAATTTGAAGTGAAGATGGTTTGGACCTTTGATCATTGGTTTGATCTTACCAAAGAAAATTTCAATGTGATTTGATTTCAAATGGATTGATAGTAATACTGAAACATCAATTTCCTTATTTGTGTTTTTGATTCAGTCTGTAGACTGTAATATGCAGGCGCAGCGAGATACAGATAGTAAAGTACGTCAATCAGATATCTAATTTAACAATATGGAGTGCAAACACATAAACCCTGTTATTCATGTGCACTTTGTTATTCAAAAATGTCATGATTCAATTTTGAGTGACAAAATGAAAACTCCAAAGTAATAAATCAATGCTCAAAGCCACTCAAAAAGTGGGTCTGGAAACCAGATTGGTGATTACCATAATGTGAGAAAACTAATTTCAAGGCTCTTTTCAAGGCTTTTGATTAACAAACGGTAGATTTGTTCACAATTACACCTTCATGATAAATAATGAAACACACTTTAAGGTATTCAATAACTCTAAATATAAACACAGCTAAACTAAACGGTGAGTGCTGGGGCCTGCTCACCTCTGACGGAGGGCGGTCTGATGAGGCCCCGCCCCCCGATGGGGGCCTTGGAGGGCGGGAAGCGGAACTGACTGGGCACGGCCGCGTACGCCTGGGGGGCGTAGAACACGGGCGCGCCCAGGTAGGCCGCGGTGGGGTCGTACACCTGGAGGGAGGGGGAGGGAGGGAGGGAGGGAGGGAGGGAGGGAGGTAGGGGGTGGGTTTAAGTGAAAATAAATGTGATCAAATAAGAGAATAAGAATCACAGACATTTAACAGGCATAACGCAATTAAATAACTTACGATATAAAACCTCATTAAAAAAAACATAGAAAAAGAATAACTATTAAGTCAAGATTAGATTAGATAAGATAATAAGCATGGGTTGTTAGAAAAAACAGTCACATTACAGTTATATTTGAGTCATTAAGACCGGCACTCAATTGTGATAATCCAGTAGAGCAGTGGTTCCCAACCTTAGACTTCTAGGTGGACCACTAAATTGTCATGAAGACCTTTCGCAGACATCCTCATATGAAAAATGGTAAAAAACAACAACTATAAATACACATGCTCTAGCTGATCAAAAATGAACAATGCCCACTTGGCACACGATTACCTAAGCCAGAAGTCAAACAGAGGTAAACAGAGGATAGGAGGATATTCATATAATTCAAGAATAAATTCAGACGCGTCCCCTGCAGGTCCCTCGTGTACCACCAGCGGCACGCGTACCGCAGGTTGGAACACAACTGCAGTAGATGAGGCCCCCGTATAATCAAGCGCCGCCACACTCAGAGCTCTGAGCGGGCGTCCTCTGTACCGTTGTGCTGAAGGCGGACGGCGGTGGCTCCGCCCTGCTCACCTGTCCCACGGCGTAGGCGGTGTAGTCGGTCTGGTGCAGCGAGCTGCCCCGCCCCCCGGTGCCGCGGGTGTAGCGCACGTAGCTGTCCTTGTCCACGGGCTTGGCCAGGGTCACCTCGATGGGGGATCCCTCGATCAGCTGGAGGGAGAGGGGGGGGAGAGCGGAGGGGTCAGTGTGACGGGGGGGCGGCTCACAGAACAGGTAGGAAAACTAGACTGGGGCGCCGACACTGATAGACATAAGGAAATACTCATAAAATAATTGTTAAGGCTTATTGATGGGTCGGAGTGGGGGGCCCTGTGATCGATACATTTAGACTGGAGTCTCAAACATCCGACCGGAGACGGACGGAGGCGCTGACCTTCCCGTTGAGGGCGTTCATAGCGGTGATGGCGTCCTCCCGCAGGGTGAAGTGGACGAAGGCGTAGTCTCGGATCTTCTTCACGCGCTCCACGGACCCTGTGGAGGAGCAGAGGGCTCTTCACGCTCACGTCACGCCGTTCGGCGGTCACTTTAACGCCTGGCATTTCATTGACGTGACGAATTGAGTGAAGACTCTCCAGCCAGTTGAAACGATTCGATGGTTATTTGTTTTTAAATGTTATCATCACAGCAGTACTCTTAAAAGTCACCGGTAGTAGTATCGCTTTTGCTACTTCGACTACTTGTAGTGGTACTACAATTATGTTATTACTACCTGAGCAATACTGCTGTTTAACACTTTCGTCATTATGTCTCTGTTGTAGTCACCAGTGTTATTATCAGCACTCTTCTAAAAGTGCTATAGTATATTCAATTCAATTCAATTTTATTTGTATAGCCCTTAATCACCATTACAGTCTCAAAGGGCTTAACAGGCCAAAATGTTTGTGTATATGAAGTGTCAACCTAGCTTGATGCTGTTGAACTCTTTCTACATCAGCTCTCTGCTATTGTCAACAGTTTTAATATCAGCACTACGTACTATAGTATATGAAGTGTCTACCTGGCTTGATGCTGTTAAACTCCTTCTCTATGGTCTCCTCTGCGGTCTGCAGCATCAGGTTCCTGATGTACAGGATCTTGACGGTTGCCATGGTGTCCTCGTCCACCTCCACCTCTGGCTCCGCCCAGTCCACGGCGATAGCGTGGCCCCACAGCTGAATGCGGCCTGGGGAAATGGAAGGAGACAGAAATGTCACCTTACATCAAGGAAGACTAGTCTATGGAAACGTACAGAGATGCATGGAATCGAAGGAAATAGATTCAGAAAATGTGTGTGCGTGGGGGGGGGGGGGGGAAACAAGCTAGACTGAGGTCAACCAAAACAAGACACTACAGAGGTGGAGCTAAAATGGCTGCCAGTAACAACACTTAATTTTAACTAATCATTTAACTCTGAATTTCACATGATATGTCAGTTCATTGGAATGATAGGAAACATTAAACAACTCATTTACCAAGAATCAGGAAATACCCTGTTACTGAGAACTAGTTTGACCGTTTTATTAAGGCGTTATCTTATTTCGTCAATATTCTTGCTTCCTGTTTATTACCTGTATTCCTCCACTTTACTGGAAGCCCTTTTCAACAATCTTTTGTTGTTGTATTCATTTTTTAATTGTATTTTCTACCCACAGCTACATGCTGTTTGGATTTAAGTACTCTACACAAATTAAGTCTAAATAATTGACTTTTGAACAAAACACCAATCCAGCAAAACAAAGCAAAGAAACAAGCAACAGACATTATTGAAGATTACAAAGTTTATAATATTCCCCCATTCCGCTTCTGATAAGGTGGTGATACCCACAACACATCTACGTGTTGCGTATAAACTGACTAGCTTATCTGTGTCATATCTTATCATGGGAAGGTCTCCCCAGTATCGGACCATGACCCTGGAATAGAGGTGAGTCGATCGGGTGACTCAGCAGAATGCGCTAAAGTGCTTGAATACACGCAGCATGTGGGAATCACTTTACCTTCCTCACTGAGATCCCTATCTTTTTAAAACGTAAAATTGCATTGTTTTTTTCAGGTTTGGTGTGATTTGAATTGGGTGTAAAGTCATTCATCTTATTTGATGTAGCAAATGCTTAAGAAATTTAAAAAAAATTAAAGCTCATTACTGCCTCAGAATTCCTGAGGCAATCGATTGATTCAGTTTACAAATGTAGAAATGTCCTTGTTTTATTGGCGGCAGGTAGAATGACATCAGTAGAGGAGCAGTTAGATCCAACATGGCCGCCTTCGGTTCCCTACCTGGCAGCAGTTTGCGGCGCGCCATGGCGGCGGCCCGGTGGCTCTCGTACTCCACAAAGGCGAAGCCTCGGTTCTTGGTCTTGTCGGCGGCGCTGGGGTAGACGATGACCTCTATGACGCCGTCCGTCACCTTCCTCATCTCCGTCAGGATCTCCTCGCGCTTCTTGGTCTTGGGGATGCCGCCCACGAAGAGGCGGCAGTTGTCCACGCTGGCGCACACGCCCAGGAGACGGCCGTTCCTGAGGACGTTCAGGACGTTTCGGTGTTGGTTTGTTGCAATGTTTTCCCTCAAACGTCGAGCAGTTTGAAATTAACAGACACGGATTGACAGTTTTTTATGGATACTGTAGCTGTTAAATTCGTTGTTTTTTTTAACAGGACATCAAAGACAGACAGGGAATTGTCTCAAAAGGGTTGAACGGGACGTTTCTTCAAAACTGACTGATTGTTTGAATGCCTAGTTCTAGCATTTGTGAAATCACAGATATCGGACATCCATACATCCACAACGTTATTTCTCCATCGATGATTTGTCTGTTCTTTCATACCTTAATAAGAAAGTGAAGACAGAGCTAGGCGTCGATTACGGGGGACGGAGGGGACATGTCCCCCCCATTATTTGAAATACGAATTTTGTCCCCACCACTTCTAAAAATGTGCAAACCAATTGCGACTGAAAAAATCCCCACATACTCAACCGAAATCGTCGAGTCTAAAATCATGCGATAGGCGCGCACGAAGACATCATTTATTAGATAGACCTACCTAATAAACCGTTGGAACACACAAGACCGAAACCCATAGCAACGCCGGTAAACAAACCCCGACTCCCGAGAAGCCCAATCCCTATGAACTCCCCGCGCTACGGCCATCCGGAGGCACACAGAGCTTTTGGCGGTGATATTATATATACAATTATATTATATTATATACTATTATATATAGAGCTCCGAGAGTCGCAAACGGCAACAATCACTTTGTCCTCCATGCTGCAGTTCACCCCGGACTGCACTGCACTGAGTTTGACGGTTGAACGCTGATTGGCTGTTACGTTACACATGTCACTCAGTGGCCACGCTGTTGAACGCTGATTGGCTGTCATCACGCGAAATTCGTGTCAAAGTTGAAATATTTCAACTCGAGCGAATTTGTCGCGCCACAAATCCTCGTGAACGCGCTCGCCTGTGCACGGCGAAAGTGTGGCGCGACAAATCAAAACAAATCAAAAAAATTCGCCCGATACGCGTCTATACGTTCGTATGGGATCTTGTTGCCTCGTCGCGTTTGGTGTGAACACACTAGAGAAGTTTCAAGATAGACAGTCAAAATTGACATTTTTATTCAGAAAATAGCCGGTCATTTTGCTTCCTGTAAAAGGCATGTTTGTGACACGATATGGATACATCATCTAGCCTGCATGTGGAGGGCCACATAAGGTAAGAAATTGGTTTACGTAAACGTTGCTGCTGGTTCTGTTTGCTCCTGATGACCTGGCCAAAGGTTATCCACGGTCCTAAGCGATTGTGATCTGATTCTGGTTGGTGCTCCAGCTAGTATGTATTGTATAGATTGCAGCTAGTCGCAGCTACACACGGTGCGATTGCTATGCCAATGTGGTTATAGTTGTTTTGTCTGATTGAGATATGTGACGACTTGGAGCCTGGTAGGCCTATCCGGACATAAATATGTTCTCGCATAACCTGTGTGATTATCCTAAACTGTAAGGGATTTTATTTGCGGGCAATTTGCTTATGTTGTTGCAACGAGTGAAGTCTACATTGGTCCTTCGCAAGTGTTTACTGGTGGTCAGGATTTGGCAGATGCAATTCTCTTCCGGGCGCTTTCTTTTTTCTTATTTTTTTTTTTAATGCAGCATCACATAGCTACCAGCAGCCCTTGCTCGTCTTCAAAAGGCTGATGCTCAGTACCTCGTTTCATTTCGTACCCCCTTTACAGTCTGGCATTGTTTGTCTGGTAAACTTTTTTGATGTCAAGATAAGTGTTAAATTGCCAACACTGTTCTTTGTCCTGTGTGTATTAGTATTACTTATCCCGAGCCAATACCCTGGTGTTTCCAACGCCGTTTTGCAAAACAAGCCAAAACACAAACTGTGTATTCAACTTATTGTTCGAATAGGATTTTCAACACTTGACTATACACTGAGCATATTGTAATGCAGCGTTGAATGGATGAATAGCTTACATAAGGGTACCCAGCACTTTTCAAACCACACTCAAGCTTATGGTTATTGTCCCCACCACTTCTAAAAACAAACTGACGCCCAGAGGGTTGAATGAGAAAATGAATAACATGAGCCTCTGACCACAGGCAGGAACTAACCCTAAGTCCCGGGTTGATTAGTGCGCCCAGCCATAATATGAATTAAACATTGGTACTCAATTGAACATAATTGAACATAGACTACTTCTCAATGGAGTGTAAGTGTGTAAAAGTGAGGTGCATTGGCCTGGGCGGCGACGTCATGACAACCACAAACCTGATCTCATAGTTATTGAGCTGCTTCATGGCTGTCTTGGCTTCCTGTTTGGTGTGGAAGGTGACGAAGGCATAGCCCCTGTTGTTCCCGTTGAAGTCCATCATCATCCTCACCTCATACACCTTACCAAACTGAGAAAGGAGGGCGAGGGAGAGAGATGGACAGAGAGAGAGAGAGAGAGAGAGAGATTTATGATAAACATTTACAGAGATAGGATAGGGTGAACAATCCCAAACTAGATAACTTAGATACACTTTTGTTGATAACCTCACAAGGTCATGTAGATAAAGGGTGAACTATAAGACTATAAAGTGAGCATTGATCGGTCGACTTGGGTGAGAGACATGCCGTGTGGACCAGTAAACACAATCTGCATTCATGTGTTGTGAGTGTGTGGAGTCTCCTCCTGCTCACCTTCTCACAGAGAGGCACCAGTTCGTCCTCAAACAGGTCTCTGGGGAGCTTCCCAACGAAGATCTCACTGCCCCTCTCTGGTGGGGGCCCCTCCCAGCCCGGCGGGGGCCCTCCAAACCGCCGCTGGCCGTTCTCCTGTGTGGAGGAAACACAAACGTCTCAGTCGGGAGGGGCAACAGTGATGCAAGACCCCGACACAAGCGCTCGCTTATTGCACGGCTTCCTACTAAATAAATCATTCACTACATTTCAAATTCTTATGTTTCATGGATCAGGAAGATTATATAACAGACATAAATCATAACATTATATGATTGAGCCACGGAGTGTATATAGGTTTTCAGGCCCTCGACTGACACGCCCGTGCACGCACACACACACACACACACACACACATTGAGAGATACAGAGAGAGAGACTACTGGTTTGATGGAGGTAGAGAGATAGAGACAGAGGAAGATGAAGGGGATATTGGAGAATGGGTATGATGAGCAGGAAGGGATATGTCATGTTTCTACTGCGTTGGCGTACATTGCCCACATGGTGGCGCAAACACACAAACTAGCACACACACACACACACACACACACAGACACACACTCATCACTGAAACAAGAACTTTGCAGAAAGCCAAAGACCTTTTTGCAGAAAGCCAATTTGCCCTGCACTTATCCTCTGACTTTGACGTTGACAGTCAGGGGGCTGAGGTAACGTCTGCTTCAGGTTAGTAAGGTGGGCCCCATTTGTGGCCTCATTTCAAACGAATGCAATAACTGCTATCACATTCTTATATATAATATATTATAGGTGTATCCATTTCTTTGACTCACACAATACTTTGGTCAATGCCATTCATTCAATACTCATCTCCACCAATTTCAACAAATAAAAGGTTGAAAGAATGAAGGAATTTGATGTTTTAATTGCCAAATGTTTCGGTACATAAAAACAACAAAAACGAACAAAAATAATTTTGGAATAAGCATTTGAAATGTTACTGATGTAATAACAGAATTGATGCAATCTCTGATATCTGTTTCAGCTGTTAAACATGAGGTCCAATCCTTGCTTGTAATGCATCATTCTATCATTGATATTTATTGTTATTTAAAGTATGCTACGCGCGTTTCGCATACTTGTTGCTGGGAAAAGTCAATGCGTATAAGAATAATACGAAAAATAGCAGAACATAGGCTGACGTTAATGCCACAATACTAAAGTACCTTTTTTGTTGCTTAAGCTTCAGTGCACGAAAAGTAATTTAAAAGTGATTGATATAGTGAGTTAAAAGCAATAGAATATAAATCTATATCCTATCTTAACCTATTTCTTGTTTCTGTTCTATTTTGACTCAGATATGTTCTTGAAAGGGGTCCCCATAGTGAGTCTTAAGAATATGTGAGTAATCATTATCCAAAGACTGTGCTCAATAATAACATGGGGCTGATACTGTGGAGTGGTTACAATGAACTCTAGTGCACAGATAACGCTGTTTTGTAACCTTTGAGGCTGTTAATAGAGTGAAGCATTTTTCCAAAGCGCTGTGTTTGATTAGATTGTCAGTGGTTTTCCTTAGCTTCCATTAGTACCTGAACATTTGTACAATTAGTACATTATGCATACATGTATTTTATACATGCTTGTGGGCACACGCACACGTCACTTTCACACACACTCATACAAACACACACACAAACACACACACACACACACACACACACACACACACACACACACACACACACACACACACACACACACACACATATACAAACACGCACTCACTCTCTCTCTCTCTCTCTCTCACACACACACACACACACACACACACACACACACACACACACACACACACACACACACACACACACACACACACACACACACACACACACACACACACACACACCTGGAGCAGCTGATATCCTGTGCGTTGTATCAGGGCCCTGAGGGCCACCTCCTTCTGGGTCCCGGCCAGGTCATCCCCTGCTTTCTGATTGGATTCCATTGGGTGTGATTGACAGCAATATGTAAATCAGGGAAATTAGGGGTGCTCACTGAAACACAAAAGGATGGACATGAAATTAAGGTCATTCTGTCTGTAGGTTGTGTAAGAAGTACTTTCAGATGATGATTCAGATGATACGTACAGGCGATGGAACCATGGCCAACATTACATTTTTAAAATACACATGATAGTTTGCTTCCTATTAAAAACATGAAACCGACATGTTATTTTCACAAGGCTCTTTCTGACACTCACTTTATTCAACCGGTGATTGATTACATTTCGCTGATTTAAATTGATTTGTTATTGTCGCTGAGAATTGTAACACAGATACTGGATTCCAAATTCACAATGTTGGAGAGAGTTGTCTCCGCCCACTCATACCCAGACTCAGAGCTCACATGGGTTGCCAGGTTGGGGACAATGAATGAACAGGAGCGCAAGAAAAGCTGAGCACAATATTCTATTTTTGAACTATTCTATTTTGACAATGACATGTTTGCATTATATATCTATTATATTATATACCAGCTCATGTGGCACCCATCTTCAGATCCTTCTATGCTCTAAACTGTCTATCTTTCAGCTCTGCTCTGGTCATGGAGATTTTTGAGAATGAGAGAAGAAAAAAAGAGAATGAGGCGTTTAAGGTTTGTTAGAATCTAGAAATATTTCAGGTGATCCAGTTAGTTTGCCTGCTACCATGGCTGTGTTTGTCTGCCAATATGTTTCTTATCTGGCAACCCGGGCTACCCAGAGAATAGTGGAACATGACACACAAGCCAATTCTAAGGAGAGCATACTGGCAGTAGCATTGTTGGCTGCTGTCAGATAAGTATGTTTCCATAATCTCTTTTTTGACTAAGTACAGTAAATGTGTTACACATAGCACCTTAAAATCACTGTCATGCAATCAGGTTAACTGATCCATGCTGCCATGCTTTGTGCATGGCAAGCAAAATGATCACATTATTCTGCTCTGGCTAACAAACAGCTGTAAATGGCTAACAAAACAGCTGCAACAGCTAGCGCACATCTGCTAGCATGATTTGTTTACTATTCATCCCGCTCTAAATCACACATTCCTCATGGCATGTTGTATTTAAAGAAGATGGAAAGATACATATCTATCTACAACACCACCTCTAACAGTTTGACAGTTGCAAATATTAAGGCTGTTGCTGGACTGGTGACGTATGTAAAGAAAACATCAGTGAATAATATCATCAATGTAAGGCTTATTTGGTCAAATGTACAAATTGAAAACATTTGTTGTGAATAAAATCACAATTAAAAGATGTATAAATTGTAATCAAAGTCTAGATAATCAGACTACATGCACATGCTTTATATTCATGTTAATTTCCCCCGT
>NC_082399.1:9320208-9335208 GCF_031168955.1 Gadus macrocephalus
AATGGGTGAGAGCATGACGGCCCATGTGTGTGGGAGTGTCTATTTGTGAGTGTGTGTGTGTGTTTGTAGGTGTGTGTCTGTGTGCGTGTGTGTGTGTGTGTGTGTGTTTGTAGGTGTGTGTCTGTGTGTGTGTGTGTGTGTGTGTGTGTGTGTGTGTGTGTGTGTGTGTGTGTGTGTGAGTATATGTGTGTGCGTGTGAGTATATGTGTGTGTGTGTGTGTGTGTGTGTGTGTGTGAGAGTGTGAGAGTGTGAGAGAGAGAGAGAGAGAGAGAGAGAGAGAGAGAGAGAGAGAGAGAGAGAGAGAGAGAGAGAGAGAGAGAGAGAGAGAGAGAGAGAGAGAGAGAGAGAGAGAGAGAGAGAGAGAGTTTTTCTTCCCTACTCTGTGATGGAGACAGTGATCCTGGTTCCCACCCGGGAACCAGGATCGCGGGTGGGGCGGACCAGGCTGGAGGCTGATGTCCCTGGAGACACACTACCAGAGGAAACAAACGCACACAGAGAGACACATGCATATGGAACCAGACACACAGGTAAACACTCCCAGACAGGATCAAAGAGGAAACAGACATGCACACATGAACATACACAAACCCACAGACACACACACACATATACAAACATTGAAAAGAGACATATCCATATACATGTAACAAGCGTGCACACACGCACACGCACACGCACACGCACACGCACACGCACACGCACACGCACACACACGACACACTCAAACCATGAATCAAGTCCAGCCAACTGGTCCTATCTTGTTCTGTGTTGCTCAGAGTGCCCCCTCCTGGACAGCCACTCTACGTTTAAAGGTGCTCTATTGCATGCCAGAAAACATGTTCCCATGTAACTAGTGATTCCAAATCAAGCCAAATCCCAGGACAGTGAGTGTTGTAATGATGAATATCAGCACGGCTGTGATTGGTTCTTAGGTACGAGGCCCCAGGCTGACTGCTGGAGATAATCCGCTTGAATTAACTCCTTTAGGGGGACTCAAGACAGCTCCGCTTCGCGTCAGGGTACTGCATCCTCCTGTCTGGATTTATTTTATGATAATAACCGGCTCGCTGGACATTATACCTTAAGTTAGTAACAGTTAGTTCCAACCTAGTCATTTGATTGGACAGGAGGCATTCCATGAGCGGGGCTAGTAAAACTGGGACTTTTAACTATAAATGTATCATTCCGCTTTACAGGTTACCGTTCATTAACTAAGGATCATCGATGAGCTGAATCTGAATCACACATTCCACAACAGACTCTTGTTACACTGGTTGAGCAATAAATGAAATCATACAGATAAACGTCCATGCTACAAAGTAGCCGGCCTGCAGTACCATGTAGACTTTCAAAAACTAGCAAGCTAGTGTGCGGGAAAATGTTTTTGTGTTGCTTGGCAACAGTCCAGTCCAAGGCCAGTTGAGGAACTATTTGTGTTGGCGGAGCCATATAAATTATTAAACAAACAAATAATAATCTGTCGCATAACACCGTGAACTAATAAGTGGGGCTTTCAGAGTCTCTGACCCTTGACCTGCAGCCTCGTACCTGTCAGATCACATTTGTGCGGATACTCAGTATAACAGCCCTCCCTCTCGATTGATATGGCTTAATAATGTGTCATTAAAATGAAACTGATTAAAGCATACCAAACTTCAGTCACTTCAGCCATGAAAACAATCGAAATGATGTGGCTAGAATGTTGCATTAACTATGAACGTGGGAGAATACACTATGCCTGAGTTGCTTCATATGTTTATATTGGTGCAAATAAACAGGCAAGACCCAGAATGTTCCTTAGAGCAGTGTTATGTGGTTGAGCTCTGATGGGTTAAAGTAACTTGCCCGTACAGCTACTCCTGTCCTCTGGGGGGCCCAGAGAGTAAACACTGGTTCTAACCCAGGGGCCAAAGATGTTCAACATGTTCTTGTCAGGCCTCCTCCACAATACACAGTAGCTAATAATAATAATAATAATAATAATAATAATAATAATAATAATAATAATAATAATAATGGCATTCATAATATACTAGTAATAATACTAGTCATATTGTTAAGAATAATTATTTAATAATCATAATAGTAACAATAATGATCATAATGATAATCATAATCAACAATCATCACAATTTTAACAATAAGAAGATGAGGAAAAAAACTGATAATTTCGATTCTGAAATATAGTAATAATCAAATGCACTTTACACAAATGAAGATAAAAAATACAGTTTAATTAAATGGTTCAGTAGTTCAGCTGCTCTGGGGTTTTGAGTGTATAATTGTATCTAAATGCTGATGGCCTTATTTAAATATTCATGAGTTTGCGTGATTTCTTTTTTCTCCCTTCTTCATTACATAAGCTTGGGTTTTTATATAAATGTTGACTGTATATAATACATATCTATTAACCCATCCGTCTAATTTGCCATCTGTTGTGCTCAGAGCAAGGGAAAGAGAGGGAGAGGGCAAATGGTAAAAAGTGAGGAGAGAGAGAGAGAGAGAGAGAGAGAGAGAGAGAGAGAGAGAGAGAGAGAGAGAGAGAGAGAGAGAGAGAGAGAGAGAGAGAGAGAGAGAGAGAGAGAGAGAGAGAGAGAGAGAGAGAGAGAGAGAGGCAGAAAACAGGCAGTGAAAAGGAAAAGAGAAGAAAGAGATGAGAAAATGTAGCAGATGGCAGAGAAAACACCTGTCCTCTCCAATTAATTACGCCCATCATCTTTCTCAGTTGTGTCCGGTAGACTGACCTTTAAGATATAAAGGCATGTTTATTATGCAATTCTCAAATGCATACGTATCACATTTAACTTATTTCCTTCATTCCGGTTATAAAAGACAAGACAAAAAGTGAGAAAAGGTGAATGAAAGCTGGACCTGATTCAGTCTATTGTCTTTGGTGATTAAACTGTGCATTCCTTGTATCACATTTTATTCACTACATATTTGATACCATCCGGGTGCTATATATAACTGGCCTTTTATTTTTACTTTGTTCCTCAACATGAATCAAGAAAGCACTTAATCAAACGGCAAGTTGCTCAAATGTTTTAAAGAAACCCACCTCCTGTTGTTCACCGTTAGAGAGAGATGAATAGCTAGAGGCAGAGCGAGAGTTTTTGCAGATGGATGGGGGGAAGCAGACCATATGTATTTCATATCAGCCGCAGGAAGCTGCGTACCCAGTGAAATTGTATTTCCACCAATCAGGGCGATGGAAAGATAGCAGGAGGAAACTACAGTTTGGTTGTGGACATAAAGTATTTAGCAAGGTCTCTGCATCCACTACGGGCAGGTAGGGACAATACAACACAAATTCTGCTGTTGTCACAGCAACTGGTCAAGGCCTCTGCGCCACAGATTAGGTCCGGTTCTAAATGTGGCCGGTCCATCCATCAAATCTGTCCTTGGCTCCCTGGCTGTTAACCCCCCCTCTCCAGTTTGGTCCACACCAGACAGGAAGCCACAAGGAAGCAAAAGCTGCCAATTTCCTGTTTACCGAGTTACAGTATGACAAGTGTGCGGATGTTATTTGCCCATGTTGCCTACAAGATTACGTGATGCTGGTTAATTAACTATAGCTCTAGATGCTATAGAATCTATAGCATCTATAGCAAGCTAATCCACACCTTAAGAAATGTTTTGTTGACTAGCACCGATAGTAAAGATGCTAGATGAATGTCTTTAGGTGTGGAATACCTTCTAAACATTTTTGAATTCGGAAGTGTATAAATCTTGGCCGGGGCATAATAGGAGTCTGAAGTCAAAGCTTGGTTCCAAGTATTGGGAATTCTGAATTATCGTCCTTTCTATTCATAGTCAATCCTTTTAGGTTAATTTATATATTCAGTTCAGGTGACTTTCCACCATAAATCACATGCAGATTTTCTATTTACTCATGTTATTTCGCAAAGGCTTTTATCCAAAGTGCCTAACAGTTACTTATTTGAGAAACATGTCGTGTCATTGGCTGACGGCTATAAAAACGAACCGTGCTAGATGAACCTGCTGTAGATATTGGTGGGTGAATGCAGTCATTTTGAAACACTTCCCCCTCATTGGCTCAGGGTCATTCAAGTGAAGGGAAGGGAACACGGCCTCTCCATATACACTCTGCTTCTATTCTGTCATCATGTCTGAGATATGCATATTACACTGGATCTTAAACTGAACCGTTCACAGCCGAGCAAGGTCAATCAGCGGAACAAATCTGCATGTTTATTATATTCCTTTTCTTTATATTTTGGAAGAAAAAAAAGGGACCATTCTGTCTCTTATCCTGTTTGAACCAAACAAAGGCAGGACGATTTGGGCCTGGCCCTCTGATTTACATCCTGACCTCGCCACTGGCTCTGCATGGTCATTCTGTTGGCCCAGAGAAGGCTTCTGTCCAGAGGGGTGGTGGACGCTGTCAGATGTGTGCCCCAGTTATCTGACCCTTTTTCAAAGGTCCCTTTTTGGAAACACATGAATAAAAGATGAATCGAGAGAACTATAAGAGAAAGGGGGAACCAATTTAAGTGGCAGAGGAGAACACGAGTGGACGATGGAAGGCACAAACCCTGTTTGTTTGTTTGTGTGTGTGTGTGTGTGTGTGTGTGTGTGTGTGTGTGTGTGTGTGTGTGTGTGTGTGTGTGTGTGTGTGTGTGTGTGTGTGTGTGTGTGTGTGTGTGTGTGTGGAGATATGTGTTTGTGTGTGTGATTGTTGCTGTTATATCAGAAATAATAAGGTTTTCACAAAAGGGGACAAAGCGGTTAAATATAAAAAGAAACAGCTTAGAGAGAGCGAGAGAGAGAGAGAGCGAGAGAGCGAGAGAGCGAGAGAGCGAGAGAGAGAGAGCGAGAGAGCGAGAGAGCGAGAGAGAGAGAGAGAGAGAGAGAGAGAGAGTCCAGCTTTTGAAAGTAAATGTTGCCCCAGTTTGCAGAGCAAACCGTCTGTATTTGCTAATGAACGCAACCTGGAATATGTCTCAAGGGGGCAATCAACCATCCAAGGCTGGTTCTAAAACTTTTTTTTTTTTTTTTTTTTTTCAATCCTGGACCAAGATTTTCCCACCACTGGCATAAGAGTTAGTTATAAGAGATAGGACCATGGCACAGGTGAAAAGTGGCGGACAATGGTGGAAGACAGGCCAAATGTGGCAGCTCCACTTAGCAGAGCAGCTTTCCTTTGTATACCGAGTGTTGAGGGCAGAGAGTGACTAATATGACATTTCCCCTATTCTCATATCAGTAAGGAATTACTGGGCTTCCATCGCTGAGCAACCCTGCAGATTTGTATATTTAGTTCAAGTCGTGATTATTCTTAACTGATCATATTCATGTAAAAGGCCAACTGCTGTTCTTGTCTGGGATGTTAAATGTTAGCGATTGGTGCAAGGATTTCACCAACTGTCGGTTGAATTACAAAGCCAAAACAACACGATCTCACCACCGATATCTCCTTACTTAAAGGGACACTATGTAATATTTTGAGTAATTTATTACCTCAAATCAACATATTCATTCATAAATAAGTCCTCATTGGTGTAAAATGATCTCTGCCAAAAATCTCACTTATCCTCCTGAGCGAAGAATAATTAATATTAATATCAATATGGTTACATAGGACGGGTAAGCTTCATGGAGGCTTCCATTTTCTTCCGGTCTATGAGCTGCCGAGAGGGTCAAAAAGCACTACGTCGTACAGGAATTGCAAACGCGTTTTCACTCTGAGCCAGCGTGACGGTGGAACAGAGCTTAGTATAGCGAGACGAGTTTTACTGGCAAATTTGAACATGCACCGCATTTGTTTGAAAGACCATAGTTATGCCACGCCACAGGAGAAGGAATCATCGACGCCAAAAAAAAACGACGATGTGTAAGCATGTATAACATGGTTTTCCATGGCAACGAGATGGGCGCTCCTATGTTTGAGCGACTCGTCATTGAAAGGCTACTTTATTACATATTTAATTTACTTTTTCATATTTTTGTCGAGTTTAAATCATGACAATATTCTTATGACTTATGGATACTGTCAAATGCGTTGGAGGAATTCAAAAGCCATTCTTCATCAAGTTATGGAGGTTTATTCTCTGCTGGGGTCACCACGTATCCAAATCCACCAAGACGCACTTACGCTAGAGCGGACCTTCTGGAGCTTCAACTCGCTTGCCAGACAGTTGATTTATCACCCGAACAACTGGATTTCATACCAACAACTCTGATAAAGAAGACAATACGGAGGAAAAGAAGATCGAGAGGAGGAATTAGGAACAGGATAGGAGACGAGGAAGTAAACTCGTTGCCAGGGCGACTAACTGGCGGCGCGTACGGTCGCAGCGGCCCCTCTTGAGATCTGTGAGATTGAGATTGAATGTTTGAGTGTGAGACGTCCTACGAACGTAGTTTATGACAGGGAAACAATATTAAACATTAGGACATTGAGAGCGAGTAACATCACTGGCATTCGCTGGCATCTGGACATACTACGCAAACACAGGATACTAACGGACACTGTGACACCGTGCCCGCAACTGCCCGGAGGAGGAAGCAGCAGAGACAGGGTGGACGTAAACAAACTGAACAGCTTCTTTCAGCTCCTACCCTCCAAGAAACGCTATCGCAGCTTAAGATGCTCCACCACCAGGCTGCGGAACAGCTTCCTACCTCAAGCTGTCAGGATGCTCAATGCACCAGCGTCCCAGATCTTCTCACTGGACTTTATTTATTATTTATTTATTTATTCATCATTGGGACGTTTGTTTGTTTGTTTGTTTGAAATGTATGTTGATCTTGATTCGTGAGAAACGCCTTCTCGTTTTGTTGTTCAATCAACAAAATGACAATAAATTTGATTTGATTTGATTTTGATTTGATTCCGTACGTTACAATGTAAATTGTTGGTATTTAGAATACTGTTACATTGTTGAAATCAACGGATTACAATGCGTTGATTAGGATACGAACCTCATCATCACTCGAATGACTCGATGAGGTAGCCTAGTAGGTGTCATGTCACAGCTTCTTGGCACATACTGCCCACCGTAGTTTTTGGACAAGCGAGCACTATTAGTTTGAATGCAATATACAATTGTACCACTAGATGGGAGTAATTTTTACACAGTGTCCCTTTAATGGATGTGTACAGCTGGTTGGAGAGAGGTAAAGATGGAGAGAGAGAGATGGACAGAGTTAGACGACGGCTAAAAAGACAGATGCCAACAAGGAAGGAGGGGTAGAGACCATCTATCTCTAGACCATGAATGTAGACCATCTGCCGTTGGGTGCAAGCGCAATTCCACCCCCTGCTCTAATCTCTCTACCCTCTCTACCATCTCCACCTTCAGCACTCATCCCCTCCGTCAGCCCCTGCTCTCCCCTCCACCTGCCTCCATCAATCTGAATGAAGCTACATTAGATGATTTTAAGAGCGTTAACGCGGAACATGGTCGTAGGCAGTACATGCTAACAGATGCGTGCTGGCTTAGCTGGACACGGGCTAGTGTTATAAAATGCATGTCGACCATGTATAGATGTACTCTATTGACCTGTGTACAACCACTAATACTGCTACTACTAATTCTAATACTACCTCTACTATTACTACTATCAACCTTCTTATTTGCAGGTTTAAGACTATTTATTCATATGTATCTACATCTGCACACTATCTGTGCACATGTATATGTAAATAAATAATATAATAATAATATATATATATAGGTAAAGGTATTTAAAAAAGTATACAATTTAAGTTAAAAAACAAATGGTGACTGAGTTAAAGAGAGAGTTAAAGAATGAAAGAATAGAACAATTAAAAAATGTATGAATCTTCAGAAAAAAAAAAGCAATAGTAGAAGAATTTGTGTGTGTGTGTGTGTGTGTGTGTGTGTGTGTGGGTGTGTGTGTGTGTATGTGTGTACAGCGCAGATGTAATAGAAAACAGTTTTGGTTTACCAGTCGTAAGTGGGTCGTGATATTGTGTGTGTGTGTGTGTGTGTGTGTGTGTGTGTGTGTGTGTGTGTGTGTGTGTGTGTGTGTGTGTGTGTGTGTGTGTGTGTGTGTGTGTGTGTGTGTGTGTGTGTGTGTGACGTCAGAAGACAAGGCATCTGTTTCTTCCCGAGAGGATTAGCAAGACACAAATGTGTTAGCGCGAAAGAGAAACGCAGTAAAGTGAGAGTAGCTCTCTAAATATATCCCAAACATCCACTAGCATTCATTCTCTTAGCCCCATCAGCCTATGCGATAAGGGCCACAGCCACGCTGGCTGCCTGTGGTTCTGGGCCTTAACTATGGCTTCATCTCTGCTATGATTCCAAGACTGACCTTTGGGTAACCTTGTTTTAAATAACAGGTTTGAGCCGTTTTTCTATTAGACAAAAATGCCCTTAAAACGCTGTGCTTGGTTCACGGAGGCCCCGATTCCGATGTAATTTATGTGATTTTCAGGATTATCTCTGTCGCCTTTGGTGAACTTTTCCCAGTTTCCGTCTTAGCTTTGAACTGTCAAATCATATCAGCCCCAAAATGAACTCAAATCTGTTTATTATATAACTTTTTTACTTCACTTATTTATTCAATAAGTCTGTGATGGTAACTGCAGCTTTAGAGGTGGTCGACATTTGACTGTAAATCTTTTTTTCTTGGTACCACAAAATAGGTAATTTTCTAATAAAGTATTTGCACAAACATACTGATTAACAGCCACCTGTCATTCTTTCTGGCTGACTTTGCACTTTTCTTTCAGCTAGTTTATAATCGACTCAGCATTCCGTGAACCGTTAAGACAATATTTAAGGCTAGATAAGTTACCTCAAATACAAATAGACAAGGCAAGGAAAATCTTGTTTTGTCCTTAAGTCGATAATCAGTCTTAAATCAATCGCTTATCATAAAACTATTAAAAGCACTAAACCCATATGCCTGAAGCAATCTATATATCCTTAATATTATCGAAAGACATTAATCTATTCTTAGCCTTAAAACCTTAAATCCTTAAAATACTCTTAGCCTGTAGCCTGAGAGCTACTGATCAACGCTGAGACACCCAGCAGTGATGTAGAACTGATTCACAGCCTGTATCCTCACGGAGCAGAGGAAACAGCCTTCATCTGGGAACCAACAGGGGAATTGTAATGTGCTCACTATTCGCATGTGTGTTTGTCAATGTATGTGTGTGTACGTGCTTGGGTTTGTGTGCTTGCATGTATTTTTGTTTTTTGTCTGTGCATGTGTGTGTGCGTGTGTGTGCATTTGTCTAGAGGTCTGTGCACGCATGCGCGTGTGTGAGTGTGCGTGCGTGTGTGTGCGTGTGTCTGGGGGGGGGGGGCTTGCCTCCCAGTGAGGTCACGACTCACAGGGTGGGCTGATAGTGATACTTAGAGGAACAGGGGATGAGAGGAGGAAAGGAAAGAAAGAATGGGGGAGAGAGACAGAAGAGAACGATTTTATCAGACAAGAAGAGTGAAAAGGAGATGGGCTGAGAAGAGGGTCGTTAAGTAGAGGAAAGGAGAGGCGCGACGAATAGGAGAGGAGAGGAGAGGAGAGGGGCGACGAATAGGAGAGGAGGGGAGAGGACAGGAGAGGAGGGGAGAGGAGGGGAGAGGAGAGGGGCGACGAATAGAGAGGAGAGGAGAGGAGGGGAGAGGACAGGAGAGGAGAGGAGGGGAGAGGAGAGGGGCGACGAATAGGAGAGGAGGGGAGAGGACAGGAGAGGAGAGGAGAAGAGGGGAAAGGAGAGGGTGGAGGAGAGGAGATCATGAGAGGGGAGGAAAGAGGACAGGAGAGGGAAGGAGTTAGGGGAGAGGGGACAAGACCGACGAAAGGGAAGCAACGGGAGGACAGGAGCAGCGGGGAATGGCTATGGGGGAGGTTGGCAGTGAGGGAGGGATATATGAAGGAGGCGGACGGACGGAGGTCAGCAGACTTAATGGAGTGAGAGAGAGATGGGAGGAAGGAGATAAATGTCCGGTGGACAGACAGGAAGCAGAGGAATGGAACATGGTGCGAAGGGAGAGGACGAGAAGATTAAGTACAGGAAAAAGATGGGGGGAGGAGAGGAGATGGGGGTGATGATCAGGAGGTAAATAGACCTGATGTGTGAGAGGAGTAGAGAGAAGGACTGAGATCTGTGAGCGCTGCTCAAACATTCTGCTGTGGTGGTATATTTACTCTTATACTCTTGCTTTGATCATCACTGTTGTTTTCTATGTACCAGGAGGGACGATGTTGAGGATGACTAAGCTCACTCTAATGTTGGGGGATGGCTGCTTTGTTGGAGAAGAAGATGATGAAGATGATGAAGATGATGATGATGATGATGATGATGATGATGATGATGAAGGTGGCTCTCATGTGTTACAGGAAGGGGAGGGTTGCGTATCATTGGTGATGATGATGATGATGATGAAGGTGACATCAGAAAGATGCAGGTGTCCGGGCGAGGTATCGGAAGTGAGGAAGGGTTGGGTGAGGAAGAGGGGGGAAAACAATGTTAGCACTCTGGTGATTGGGTTGTTTTCTGCTAATGCAACCGAATGTCACATAATAGCTGTGTATTATCACACACACACGACACACAGACACAAACAGTATGCAGCAGTAGCACGCACACATATATGTGCACATGCACATTCAACCACACACATGTATACAACCATTTGTGCAGACACCAACAAACACACACACAAACAAACACACATGTACACACACACACACACACACACACACACACACACACACACACACACACACACACACACACACACACATTCACATTTACACACGCACACATGTCATCCACATCTATCTATCTGGCTGGCTGCCTGGACCCTTGCAACATATCTACAAATGTTCATTAATTGAATGTATCAGAGTAAGCAGTCCAAATAACCACCCAGATGATTCACAGATTATTCTAGCTCAGTAAATATTAACTTTTGGTGTTTCTAAAGCCCTACTTCTGGCAGGAAAGTCCCTTCATACTTTTTTCTTTTTTTTTGTACACAAGGTGATCCTTCACAAGACCCACTGTGTTCGTTGTGGGTGCATGTGTGTCTGTGCTTGCATGTGTTCGTTTATGTGTGTGTGTGTTCTTGCATGCGTGTGTGTGTCTGCTTGCATGAATGCATTTATGTGTGTGTCTGGATGCCTGCTTGAGTGTATGTGTGAGAGAGAGCGAGAGAGGGAGCGAGGTGGCGACTGAAAGAGAGTGAGGGAGAGATAGAGATAGAGAGCGAGAGAGTTTGTGAGTATATATGTGTACGTATTGCCAACACTAAAGTCATTGAGGGCTGGAGCACATCAACAACTCATACATACAGACACACACACACACACACACACACGCACACGCACACGCACACGCACACACACACACACACACACACACACACACACTCGCTCTAATATGGTATGCCCTGCAACTCTTCTACCCACTGTTTGATCCCAGTGAGTCCCCAGATATTTTATTGTGATGGATAAGGTTACATAAAATGTCACGTGACCGCCCAATCATATGCTAATTGGCTCACTGGCATTGTGTGCGACGTGTTAACGAGCAACGGAACAGGGCCTTACTTGGGAAAATAAAGCAAACGCATTAACGAATATAAACGATTGATTGTATAGATTAGAGTGAAGGACGTCATTAATAATTGACGAGGGTGCTCGTCTGCGACACGTGCGCCGTCGATGAGTTCACTTTTTGAGAGAAAAAAATCACCCAAAAATATTACTGACGCATGGTGATATCGAGAGTGAGAGAAAGAGCGAAGAAGGAGAGATGCTGAGGGAGTGAGTGACATAGAGGGAAAGAGAGAGGGAGAAAAAGGAAGAGGGAGAGAGGGAGCGATCAGAGATAAAGAGAGGGGTGGGTGGGTGGGTGTGTGTGTGTGTGTGTGTGGGGGGGGCGGTAGCGGGAGAGTGAGAGCGTCAGAGGGAGAGTGGCATAGGGAGAACGAGAGAGGGTGAGGCAGATAGCGAGACTTCACCATATCTTGACTCATAGCTGCCTTGACAGTTTGCGCCTCTCCACCTCCCGAGTGACGACCTCTCTTCTCTCACTTTGCTCTTCGTTGCTCCGCCGGTGCTGCTAACCTCATAGGATCTCCCACATCGGGAAAATCAGCCACATCTGCTTATGTTTTGGATCATTTAGACTACATTTTAAATCGCTGTCGATTCTCTCAGGGAGGAATAAGTGTAATTTCAGAGTGACGGGTTTTCTTTTTCGGTCAAGAAGTTCAGAAGTATTTTTTTTTTCTTTTACGCATCCCGCGTGGCCGACCAATCAACCACAATCACACTGCGTTCTCATCCCCTTATCCGGGTTTGGGTCCTGGGTTAGTTGTAGAAACATGAGCTTATCTGAAGATTTGGCGAAGCTGCTGCTGATGAAAGATGAGCGGATCCGGGACATGGAGAGGCGGCTGGATGAGAAGGAAGAGGAGATTGCGGAGCTCAAGCGCAAGCTGCACAAATGCCAGTCGGTGTTGCCGCAGGTAGCGGTGCCACGGACCCGGCGTGCCCAGGGCATCTCCGCGGAGTCGGGCCAAGCGTACCGCTGTTGCGAGTCAACGCTGCGGAAGTACTCCAAGACTGACAGGTAAGCTGGAGAGTTTAGCGCGAACAGAACCCATCCCGGTTGGGGTTCGACTTTGCTGTTGAAAGTTATTTGGAAAAGCCTAAGGAAGGAACTGTTTTATCATATCTGAATTGAATTCCTATATATGTATATGCATATTTGATGCTAAAAAATTAAGGCTGTATGTTCAAAGTGTGAAGTTGATTCCTTCGCCGGGTTGGTGTAGGCTCTGTTGTCCTGCTAGCCGAGGTCATTGTGTCACCTGGACTGTTGGGGGCGCTGCTGGGTCTTGCCGAGTGTGAACGATGTTGAATGATTGCAATTCCCTGAGTCATACGGGGAACAGCATCGTTTCCATGTAAATCTCCTACATCCATCGCTCTTTTCGGAAATGCCAAATTCGCCAATTTGTTGTACGAAATGGGATTCATATAATTTAGTTAGAGATCCAATAATAATTGGCCAACCGAGCAGAGATGGACTTCCGCAAGGGTCCCAATCAACAGATGGCCTCCACGGAGAGGGCCTCCAAGGGGCCTTGACCTGAGAAGTGATTCCGGAAATGATTTTGTTAGAGATAGATAGATAATAGATAGATAGTTAAAAAATATTGGATGCGTAGGTAAGCTACGGAGAGGGTCTCTGACAGGCTCTCCGGCTACGGAGAGCATATTATGCCTTGTGACTATGCTTCGCAGTATGCCTTGCGAAACCAAGTATGCCTTTTGAAACACTTCGTGGTTGGTCGATGAAACACAACCAGGAACGCCTAATGGGTGTTCTTGTGCCATGACTGAAACGCCCAAGCCTGCAGCTGGACCCTTCTCGGTGGATCTAGACCCTGGCATGAAAAAGAAGACCGGCAACGTGAATGAGCGAGGGATTCCTGGAGGCGTGCGGCATACCAGGAACAGGATTGTCTAAATACAAATCTCCTTCAGCCGTCATTATTTCCCGAAGGATAAGCTTGTCACAATATTGTTCTAGAAGCCTTCCCTGCAGATTTCTGTTCTTGTAATCTTATAGCGTTAGGATTAAACAGGTTTGATTGCACCGTTGATCGCTACACTTTCTTCGGGCACCCTGATTGTTTTTTTTGTAATCGTCATTTTTTCTTGAAGAGCCTTTCAATGGACCGATCCTTCGAGGGGAAACAACGTGAACACGCAAGATCAAGATGGTCTCAGATGGCATACCTCCCACCAATCAGAAGCGCAGTATAGCATTACTCAGGCTGCTAACGGTGTCACATGATCCCGGTTACCCACTGGGTTAAAACATTCTGAGAAATGTTTGTGGATAACAATCCAAGCACGTGCAGGATATAGTGACCCCGAAATGCACTGGGTTCAAACCACCAGTGTCAGCAACCTGTCCATAAGTATCGCTGTGAGAGGCTATGGATAACAATGACCGGATTATAAAAATAGACTGCAGAATATTGATCTCCTTAGCCTACCTACGCTTAGGCTGCTGATTTCCTTAGGTTACCCTTTTTTTATTGCAACCTGTTATTCAGTAATTCCCTAACAAATCTGTAAATCCCCAGTCGGAGGCTAGACTTCAAGACAGATATCCATGAATATATTTGCACAGATTCCATTCCACCCATCCATAAACATGACTGTGTGTTCATGCTGTGCACTCTGCGCGCACACACCAAGGCCTTTCCTGCACAGGTGTAGAAGTCTACAACTACTACCCAAGCGCTGATTGGCTGATTTGCTGAAACGTACTGGGTTCAAACAACCAGTGTCCGCCACCTGTCCATAGGTATCGCTGTGAGAGGCTATGGATAACAGTGAGCGGGTGTTAGAATAGACAGCAGAGCATTGTGTATGGGTTGGAGTGGCCTGGCCGCGGTCTGCTGACCACCAGCTGGAACATGCTGCTGCTGGACGGTTGGTTTCTGGGTGTGATGTGAGTGGAGAGAACCCTGTGACACCTCATAGCTCTGTGTCAACAGCTAGACTGCTACATACAAGCACACACACACACGCACACACACACACGCACACGCACGCACGCACGCACACACACGCATTCACACACGCACACACACACACACACACACACACACGTACGCATGCGCACACACACAGGCACACACACACACACACACACATACGCATGCATGATCACATAACCTATTTGTGCTGTTTACATGTAAGAACATTCTTTCTGACATATTGCCACTAGTTAACTTTAACCTCTCGATAGTTATACAATATTTAACTTTAAGGTTAACTAACAGCCCAGTTTAATACATCACATAGTACTTAGAATTACAAAACCAAGGGAAAATACTTAGTCAACAAGTTTGAGAGAAAGTATATTTCCAACAAATGTTGGAAATATATAAAAAACAGTTCTACTGATTGCGACCCAAAGAAAACCTATTCTATATATTTGGTCCTATTGGTTTTCTCACCAT
>NC_082399.1:9337708-9375208 GCF_031168955.1 Gadus macrocephalus
CCTTTTTTATTGCAACCTTTGGTAATTCCCTAACAAATCTGTAAAACCCCAGTCGGAGGCTAGACTTCAAGATAGATATCCATGAATATATTGCCGCATATTCCATTGCACCCATCCATAAACATGACTGTGTGTTCATACGGTGCACTCTGCGCGCAGACACCAACGCCTTTCCTGCACAGGTGTAGTAGCCCACCACTAATACCCAAGCGCTGATTGGCTATAGCTTTCTCGCCGACCACATATACAGGCCTGTCTCCAAATCCCAACGCAAACTGCCAAACAGAACAGATAGGGGGGCCGCTGTGCGTTGCGTGCGTACAGGTCTACTCTGCGCGCCTGGCACATCACCGGATAACTGGGAAGCGGGAGCAGATGTGGGCGAGAGAAAACAAACGAATGGTTTTCCCATCAGCTTGACTGCTGGGAGAAAAAGAGAGCAAGCGAGGAGGTGGAGAGGGAGAGAGAGAGAGAGAGAGAGAGAGAAAGAGTAACAGAGGGGAATAGAGGCAGAGAGACAGAGTGAGAGAGACAGAGAGAGAGATTGTTGGAGGAGCACTGGAACGGTGAACCGGCTGACAGACAGCCTCTCAGCTGCCGAAGGCGGACCGCAGACACGCGGCGGATGTTCAACAGGGTTTCACACCTTTAGGTTTAGCAGTCGAGAGGAAGACGCGCGTGATTCCAGCACAACACTTCCCGCCAACCGGTCAAACTAACTTTACGCGTCGCTGAGGATTTCGTCGCCGGACCATAGTATAGGAATACAATTTTTTTCTACATTTGGTTTATTTATTTTTTAATGATATGAGACTTAATTTGACGCATTCTCTCAACTTACGTTTATTGAAAGTTTTTTGTATTTCCTGAGAGGGCGACTATAACTTTTAACATTGGATCACTAAGACCGACTATTACAGAATACGCAGACTTCTGCGTATTTTCATTTATTTATTTTTCATTTTCAACACCACAACGTTGGTGGAGAGTCTCCAACCGTGCGTTGCCATGGGCACACTGCGCGACCTCCAATACGCGCTCCAGGAAAAGATCGAGGAACTGAGGCAGCGGGACGCGCTCATCGATGAGCTGGAGCTGGAGCTGGACCAGAAGGATGAGTTGATCCAGAAGCTTCAGACCGAGTTGGATAAGTACCGCTCCGTCATCAAACCGGCCACCGCTCAACAGGTGCGCCGGCAGAGCGTGCTGCACCGCGACCAGCACCGGAGCAAACGGCAGGCGATATCCGCGGAGCCCACTGCCTTTGACATCACCGATCTGAGCCACGTCACCCTTCCGTTCTATGCCAAGAGCCCAGAGTAGGTTATGTGTGTGTGTGTGTGTGTGTGTGTGTGTGTGTGTGTGTGTGTGTGTGTGTGTGTGTGTGTGTGTGTGTGTGTGTGTGTGTGTGTGTGTGTGTGTGTGTGTGTGCGTGTGTGCAGGTGTGTGCGTGTGTCTGCTTGCGCGTGCGCGTCCAATTTAGCATTCTGTGGAAGAAGTGGATTTCCACTGGATTTGAAATTCTAATACAAAACACCTTGTAAGTCCAGTGTATGAAAAAAACCCGCAAAGAAGCCTATTAAGCCTCCTCCAATTACCTTTTGGAAGTGGAGTCCATTTGGCTTCCGCCCACCCTCTTGATATAAACACTGTTTCATTAGCAGTTTGCCAACTTGACAGGATCACATGCTGTTCTCGGTTCACCATAATAACAAGCATTTAGAAGCGCAAGTATAGTCACCGATTCCTGTTAACTATTAGGCCTATATAAAGAAATAATAATCAAATCCACTGCGTAAATGATGACTGAGATCCCGCCTTGCGAGTGGATAACCAGAGACCTTAAGGAGTATCCACTGCATGCTTAATAGCCTGGTACATTAGCATGAGCTTTCATTCAGGGACCACGGGGAAGAAGCTGGGCCTATAGGAAGAGAAGGGATTGAGGAACAGGATTTGAATCCTGAAGAGATTAGGCGGTCACAGCGAATGAAATGTGATATTCTAGGTGGACATAAAATGCATCGACAACAGGTCTGTATGTCCTAAAGGCTTATTGAGTGTTTGATCAATTACTTCCTCTGAACACTGGAGTTGAGGTCATGCATTTAAAAAAAACTTTCAGATAACTATTCAAGTGTGGGATCGAATCGCATTTTGATACCAGCATCAGGTCCAGGACTTAAGGGTTTTATAGGTTTCGGGTTTGATTTCCCAATGTCCCTACAGCCACTGATTTACATCCTTGACCAAACAGCTAACCCCAATCTGCTACACAATGTGCTGTATTCACTCATTTAGTCACTAAGGAGAACAGCATCCATCTCCTTAACGACTCACATTAATGTAATCCAAAATACGATCAGGGCAGCAAATAGAAAGCAACGACGAGCAGCCCCACGCCTGCTCACACTCCTAATAATATCATAACACACTTTAATTTCACCAGCCTGCTCTTGAATCAACAAGTGTTACAGAGGCGGTCGTGTGTGTGCCGTGTGTGTTTGTTTATGTGTGTGTTGATATATCTGGCAGAAGCAGCACCATTTGTTGATAACTTAATCCTTAGATATGAGATAAATGAGATGAAGAGGGAGGGTGCACTGGACACAGGAATTGGAACTCCTAGATTCAGAAATGACAGGTCCCCTTTTTCATGGTGTTTTGAGTCAACCATCTGGATCTTCTAATTAGCACTACAGAAGAAGCTCAGCAACACACATGACGGGGCTTTTATTTTCCATGGCATGAATAATTCAAGCTACCACCAGAGCTAATCAAACGTGGCCAAGTAAGATTCAAGTGGCCAAAACGATTGTGTTTAAGGTTTATTCAACAATGCCTTCTTCCTTCTTAAATCTTTGGATTTGTAGATCGTGATTTTGTCATACCAAAGGTGGTAGACAGTCAATTGAATGACCGTCTCTGAAGGCCAGACAATTCAACGTGTCATCCATTCGGATGGACTATGTATGCCTTCTGCCACGGCACATCTGGGCTCCTACCAGCCTAAACAAATACAGAGATAGATATAATCTGCTGGCAAATTATTGCCTAGAGTACTCAGGTGATGAATGCTGTACTCTCTCTGTTGATTTGAATATGAAAAGACGCGTATTCAGCATCCCCTTTCAGTATTTGCATACCCAATGCTCGCTTTCCACTGAACACCGTTGCAACTGTAACCGTGCTTGGAATGATCCAATGCCTTGCTCAGGAGTGCTTCAACAGAGGACAATGCTTACGGAGTGAGGGGGATGTTGGAGGGATGATACTGTTATATATTTGAATCTACCACAAACACAGTCCTCCCTGCTAATCATATTACATTCATAAGTATTCAGAATATAGTTATGGTTGGATTATGTAACAAATCGGTTTTAGTATGAATTTTCTCTATTAGTTCCATCCTCATCTTCTTATGTGACATTTACAAGATCTTTATTCATTTCCGTCAACTAATTATTATAATGACGAGCAGGAAGTTGGCCTTTGTTTTGACTGATCGTAAGTCAGATTCCCTGATGCTGATTCCCTTGAGCCAGTCTTTTTGATTGTGTTTTTGTTACCATCATATCCAGCAGTTATTTGTACATTCTAAAAAGGCAGTTCTGAGGTAATATTGCAAGATATATAAAAGACAACAGTACCTTGAAAGCAGTTAAGAGTATACTAGTTTCCCCCATCATCGCTTCTAATTATTTTTAGATTAGATAGATTAGCACAAAGACACAAAAGATGGGAAGATCTCTCCATCTGTGACAGATAAATGCTTTCAAAAAAATCCAAATAAACTTCTGGTTTCTATGAGAAATTCGTGAATATCGGCAGAAAAAGGATGTCTTGGATTGTTGCGTGGGAAACGGAAGAGCTCCACACCGACATCGAGGGTAGTCACTCTTCCCATCTCGGGTTGAGCACATTGCAGCTGAAACATCTGTGTCTAGTGCTCCCATAGGCAGCCTGTTGAAACTGTGTGTGTGTGTGTGTGTGTGTGTGTGTGTGTGTGTGTGTGTGTGTGTGTGTGTGTGTGTGTGTGGAACAGGGTGTGCGTGTCTACCACAGAGTGTGTGTGGGTGTGCGTATTTGTGTGTTAGTGTGTTTGTATCTACGTGTATGTACACATCACTAAGGGCAAGTTTGTGACTGTGTGTGTGTGTGCGTGAGTAAGTGTGTGTGTGTGTGTGTGTGTGTGTGTGTGTGTGTGTGTGTGTGTGTGTGTGTGTGTGCGCTCGTCTGTATATATATGTGTGTGTGTGCCTGAGTGTGTGTGCATCTTGGTGTTCTTTGCATTAGTGAATGTGTGTGTGTGTGTGTGTGTGTGTGTGTGTGTGTACGCAAAAGTGTGTGAGTGTGTGTGCGCATGAGTCAGTGTGTCGGAGCGTGTGTGAACACATGGACCGGGGGTATGCAGGAAGCTGGGAAAAGAGCAGACTGATATGTCGGTCATAACCCAGCACTCTCTAAAGACCACGGCCCACCTCTACCCCCCCCCCCCCCCCCCCCCCCCCCCCCAGGGCACGGGGAACAGCACTGTATAATGGCCCACAACAGCCCGCCACTGCCAGTGGGTGGAGGGGTGGAGGGAGGGACTCGGCCACCGAATGGAATCCTCTACTAGACACATCATGATGATGAATCTGTTATTTGTGAGTCTCACACCCCGTCCTCTGAGCTGTCTGCCCATCGGCCCCTACAGCAGGGAACACAGGCCGGCCTGCCGTTCGGGCCAGCAGGACGCGTCAGGGGCTATTGTGACCGGGCCCTGACCCAGCTGGGATGTGACGTCCATGTTCAGATGACCACGGGCTCTTATCCTTATCCATCTTTTCCCACCCTTTGGAATTCACTCCCCTCCCACATCAAAGTCTCTCCAACCCTCTCTTCTTTCAAATCTGCACTCGAAACATACCTTTTTACACTAGGCTTCCCCACCTAACTCCCACCTTATTCTTCATGTTTAACCTCTGTTTTTCTTTTAATCCTAATCTGTCTTAATATAGGTCTGTTACATAGTTTAGCTAGGGCAATATGTAAAGCGTCTTAGAGTACCATATTAAGTGCTATATAAATTTCATTTATTATTATTATTATTATTATTATTATCCTAACATACGTCAGTGGCTGAGGAAAGGAGGGTTGCTGGTTAGATCCCCGGCTCCCTCTAGTTAAGTGTGGAGCTGTCCCTGAGCAAGAGGCATAGCCACAGCTTCTCTCCATGAGCTGGTTGTTCCCTTGCATGGTTGACACCACTGTCAGTGTATGAATATGTGTATCAACGGTTGAATGCAAACCAAATTGCATGTACTGAAGAGCTTTGACTGGGCCAAGGTCAGAAAAAGAAA
Organism: Gadus macrocephalus; assembly: GCF_031168955.1. Taxonomy (NCBI): domain Eukaryota; kingdom Metazoa; phylum Chordata; class Actinopteri; order Gadiformes; family Gadidae; genus Gadus; species Gadus macrocephalus. The sequence continues at coordinate 9,343,054 of NC_082399.1, forward strand.
AATCATCATCGTTGCGCAAAATAAATCCTCTCCTGTAAGGTTTTGGTTTTTATCCTTGATGTAAGCGGACAGGTGAATGTTTAAGAAATGATGTTTCTTTCAAGAGTGATTTCTTAGAGGGAAAGGGGCCTCTACCCTTTCGTTCCTCTCTATTCATGGCCCTCTCTCTCTCAACATCTTCCCTCTTTCTATCTCTGTCTCTCTCTATCTCCTTGGATTTGTGTTCCCTGGCTCTGGCTTGCTCTCCCTGCTTTTGCCTTTGCCGATGAAAGCTTGAACGTATCGGTCAAGTCAAGGCCAGCGCTCAACAGTGTTAGGATTATACCAGGAGGTATTACTAACATTATTCACTGTGTGTTTCTGTGTCTACAAGAGCTACATTGGCTTATTTTCAAGAGCTAGGCAACATTGTTTTTGCTTGGGTGTGTGTGTGTGTGTGTGTGTGTGTGTGTGTGTGTGTGTGTGTGTGTGTGTGTGTGTGTGTGTGTGTGTGTGTGTGTGTGTGTGTGTGTGTGTGTTTGTGCTTGCTTGCTTGTCTGTGTGCGCATGCATTTGTGTGTATGTGTGCAACTCACCAATAGTTTTTTATATATTTGTGTGTGTGTGTGTGTGTGTGTGTTGTGATATAGTGCATGTGTTGGTGGGTGTCTCTGTGAGCACCCAGCTGTGAGCCTCTGCCTTCGTGTCTAGAACACTGTCTAGAACCAATAAGAATAGGACTGCATCCGCATTGTGCCCGCCCACGGCGTCAGCCCACCCTGTCGAAAGCATCGCTTGACAGCGTTTCATTTACTACTCCTGGAAGGCAGCGCGCGCGCTCCGTGTCTGCGTGCGCACTTCTATTTCAGACCGTCTGTGTAGGCTGCTCCAACTCTTTGTGGCGCAAAGTACAGCTTTGTGAACTTTCTCCAACACACTTGGCCAAGTTGAGTATATGTACGCCCACTCCCCCCCCCACCAGAACCTGAACCAGTCTCGATCAGCTTGCCAATTCTGACAACATAATTTGCTAAATGTGTTCCTGGTGAATAAGGGCCGAGGGAAATGGTGGAAAATTGGGAGTGGTGGTTTTATCCGCTAATAGGCTCATTAAACACAGAGTGGCCATTTTACAAGCAATTCCATTGTTGCAGTCTAGATCAGGGGTTCTCAAATGCCGGGAATGCCGGCTGTGGTTAAAACCAAACAAATACTTTCTTTCTAGGAAAAAAGGTCACCCAAAAACGCATATGTCTGAATAAAGGTATTTTACAGCCTGTGGATGCCTTGTTACGAGGTTTGTGTTCGCTTAACGTGATCCACATGCCACCAACCATATTTTGTTGTGACCATATATGGGTTATGCATATGCTTTATGCATGACCAAGATCACAATGACAAAATACTTTGATAGTGTTTGATAGATTCGATTGATTAGTTAAAAGTTTGACTTTGGACATAATTATACATATTGTTATAATTGTTTGAGAACTGTGAGACTCTAACTGCCTATTAATAAAACAGTTTGTTAGACTTTATATTCTTAAGAAATGCTCTTACAGTTGCTGTGTTAATTCAATTAGATTAAACAGGCTACAACGAGTGGTCACAATAAATTAATAATTGCATTTTCATTGCCCATTATCCACCCCTGCACCATCATCTCTGGTGAACTGAGGTAGGTGTGGCCTGAGTAGGGGATGTTTCCTCTGTCACACGGTTTCCCTTCCTGTGTGACAGGACGTTCCAGACTGCAGCTTTCCATGATCTTTCACTGTTTAGGGAATGTGGGAGTTTGAATGGTCAAAAAATAGAGCGCTTGAAGAAGTTTTCAACAGACAAAAAATACCCATCTTATAGGAGTCAATATTTTCACCCTCTATATGGAAATACCACATCTCAAGGACACTTCCGTCCCTCACACATGTCCCCCCCCCCCCCCATTTTCTTATGAGCAGCTAGTGAAGTGCACTTGGGTTCCTCCACACTTAAGGGATATACATATACTGAGCCGCTTATTTGATAAGTGCGCATATCAAGTGCGCATGAAAGAGCCCGAGTGCACAGTGTGTTTTTAATCGAATGGGGGGCCCTCCAAAGCCTCACTTCATTGTATCCAATGGAGCAGGCAATCTCCTCGTTACTGTTGGCGATATGGCCTCGCGGCAGCGGCGCGATGTGGGTCATGGCCTCGCCGAGCGTTGATGAAGTGCGTGTTGAGCCGGCTACGCTATTTTCTCATGAGAGGAACGGTACACTCTTGTGCAAAGTGTGTATGAGTATGCACATGTCATACAGTGTGGGTGTTGAAACCAGGCATGTTCTCTCTCTCTCTCTCTCTCTCTCTCTCTCTACAACACATATTTTCTCCATTTACGGTAACGTTTCTTTATTTACTCTATTGCGGAGGGGGACACATTTGTCACAGGAAAAAAGTAAAAACACATTTGGGGCACAGGAAATGAGAGCGTGAATGTAGAATGTTTACAGGACCAGTCATACTCAATCCCCCGCAGAGAGTGTGTGTGTGTGTGTGTGTGTGTGTGTGTGTGTGTGTGTGTGTGTGTGTGTGTGTGTGTGTGTGTGTGTGTGTGTGTGTGTGTGTGTGTGTGTGTGTGTGTGTGTGTGTGTGTGTGTGTGTGTGTGTGTGTGTGTGTGTGTGTTAGCATAATGAGTTATATCAGCATGTTATTAATCTAGCCTCATGTGAAAGACAACAGATTGTTATAAATGCCACCTTATATATAGCGGAGAGAGAGGGAGACAGAGTGTTTTCTGGCCTCAGAAGAAACAAAACCACCAAATTAGACCTTACAGACCTTACCTTACCTGAATTATGCATGCAAGTCCTTTCAATGTTAATTTAATTCTCCCCCATTGCTTCCTCTTGACTAGTCTCTCTCTCTCTCTCTCTCTCTCTCTCTCTAGTGTTGACTCATGAATTAATTATATTAGCACCTATTTAATCTTTATTATGGACAAAGTGATCTCAGCTTGGCAGTAATTATTATTATTTATTTTTTGACTCTTGCTGACAACCTATTCAGGGGTCTAGTATCAGTGCTTCACACACATGAATTCAAACACAAAAACCAACACATAATATTTTTTTTGGACACACACACACACACACAAAACCTTACAGAATATTAATATTTTCCACTTGGCCTTGAATTTTCATAGGTCGAATGAACAATTTTATGGTCCACTGGTTATTTAAACCTTTTCTTATTCCTTTATTTTAAACATTCGATATCTGGGAGCGTGTAATTTCACAGCACTCATAAAACAGCAAGCTGGATACCTCATTTAACGATGCCATTAATCCTAATGTCTGCTTCTTATTCTGTGGTATATGTGTACAGTACTCAAAAAACGCATCAGGATTAATGCTTGAGCTTTAGAGGAAAGCCTGTTATTTATTTCTAAGTCTTGTTCAAAGGCCACTAAGGCGCTCAGATTTAGTCGACATGCGATGCGGCCCAAAGCAGTTTATTTTTTCCCGTTCCTTTGCATGTTGCACCCAGAAATGTAATAGTTTGGAGCTTCAGTCAAGGTATCACCCATTCATAATTCAAGTGATTTCATCTAGAGGATGAGCCCGGTGCATCACAATAATCAATCCCCCATTTCTGGTTAAATTGTGATAAATTAGGCTTTGATGGAAGTCAAGAGGTTTTAAAGCAGTTACTTTATGCAGTGCATACAGTCACTAATCAAGATTTATTCATTCTCAAGCTATATTGTTACAATCTCTGTGCAACTCATGATGCTGATATTGACTCAGCTGACAATCCCACCTGGTGGGGGGATCGAAGGAGTCCAGGATAGAGCAACCATCTAGACGGACCGGGGTAAACACAGACACTAGGGGATGGTCCATGATTTAGTGAATTGCGTGGGTGATGCAACTGGTATTAATAACATCATCCTCCTCACACCGCGTTGTCCTCTTAACGCCAAACCAGCATACATACAGAATCAATCAGAGCCCTTGGAGAGACGCTCCGATTGTTTTAGAACCAAATCATTGAGAGTAAAACAAAGGGACCGCTTGACAGAAGAAAAGAATATCAATATTTTGAAACTAAATAAGAAAGAAATACAAACTGAAACATTGATCAAGTCTAAAGGGCTGACAATGAAAGGCTTACATTATGGCAACAAACTCAACAATTACTAACATACGTAAGTAACTCTTAGTTTTTGACAATTTAACAATAACAAAAGTGTTATGATTAATCTTGGGCCAATTATGGTGTGAGCTCCATCTCCACCCCTGAGATAAATAAATAAAAGCAGGTGTAGGTGTTCAGTATGAGGTCAGAAACCAGGAAGTGAATGAAGAGGGGAGCATCGAATGCTGAACATGTTGCACTACATGGTATTCTGTTGGTTTGAATAGATACAGGTGGAGCTGTCCTTGGTTAAACTGATTCTGATGTGTGTAGGCCAGGTTGGCATGGTTTGGTGGGCAGAGGGTGAGGATGGTTGATAAGCAGTTGTCAGGTGTGCATCCCCAACAGGTGGGTGACATGGTCTGCTCTAGCATGTCACTTTTCTTCAAACATCTCTTCAAACTGAAACAACGGTCCCAAACAACCCTTACCAAACTGGAACACAGCCTAGCCTGTAAGCATCCTTCAGCAAGCTGCAGCAAGCAGCAAGTATCTAAGTTAACTCCCTTTCAATAAAAGTAAATATTAAATTACCTGTTGTATGTGATGTATAGAAAAACGACTGCAATGTTGTACAATAATATTGTAGATCTAACCAAAAGTGAGCTTGCTTGGGGAGCGTGTCTATGTTCCCCGGGTCCTATGTTCCCCGGGTCCTATGTTCCCCTCTTTGTATGAGACTGGGGAACATAGGACATTTTAAAAAAAAAGGGTCCTATGTTCCCCGCTTTTCCCAAAAAGGGTCCTATGTTCCCCGATATGTATGTGACCGGGGAACATAGAACCCTTTTTAAAAAAAAGGGTTCTATGTTCCCCGGTCTGTTACTTTTTCCACCATTACTGCCAAATTCCGGCCGAGATAACTACCATTGCATGTCTTAACTTTTGTGGAAGAGGGAGAGACGTCGGAGAACCTGACGCAGTCTATTCATACGCCGGTAAACAAACCCCGAGAAGCCCAATCCCTACGAGAGCTCCCCGCGCTACGGCCATCCGGAGGCGCACAGAGCTTTTGTCCGTGATATTATTATACAATTATATTATATTATATACTATCATATAAAGAGCTACGGGAGTCGCAAACGGTAACAATCACTTTCTCCTCAATGCTGCAGTTCACCCCGGACTGCACTGCACTGAGTTGGCCGGTTGAACGCTGATTGGCTGTTACGTTACACATATCAGTGGCCACACTGTTGAACGCCGATTGGCTGTCATCAAGCGAATGTCGCTTCAAAGTTTAAATATTTTTAAAGATTGATAGATTGCGGGGAACATAGGACCCTTTTCCCAGAAAAAGGTCCTATGTTCCCCGCTTTTCCCATTAAGGGTCCTATGCTCCCCGGTATGTATGGCTACAGGGGAACATAGGACCCTTTTTGGGAAAATCGGGGAACATAGGACCCGGGGAACATGGGACTCTCTAAATCGACGCCACTTCGACCTGGGCGGGGCTTTACGTCCTACGTCACTCGCTATGGGTGTGCACGTGTGCGCGTAGCCGTTTGTCTCAGGGATCTGTGCACGAACTCCCTTGCACTACAGGATTACGAGCGTCAGTGTCGTACGCGATGGAGGGTGGGTGACATTCCTACAGTCTGTGATGATAGGCTATATTTCTACAAATGACATGACGAAACAACACGAACTAAGCTAACATTAGACTATAGCCATAACAGATAACGCCATACCAGCTAACCCTATCTATTTCTATTAAACTCTGAACCACTTTGCAACAGGCAACTGTGTGTTGGTGTGTCTTATTGCTTCCCACGTCTGCGTCTGCATCTTTCCCACTCCTGGCTAATAGTTTCAGCTTTTGTACTGTATATCAGAAATGATCACCCTGTACCACACTGCTGACTTGTTGATGTTTTGTGAGCACTCAGGCATTTCTCTAGGTATCTTAAGTTTCCTACTGGAGTCATCAAAATTTGAACTTTGTTATTGTAAGAAATATTGTGTTGCAAAAACACTTTGTGTCTTACCCTTACCGTTACCCTAACCTTAACCCCAGTAACATTTCTTCATCATAAACTACAAGTTACGGAAAATGGCATGCAAACATCCAGTCCAATATGAAAGAAAAAAGCTAGCTTCATTAAGGAATCGAACCCCTTATCCCCGCATTAATGAGTTGTTCTCTGACCACTAACCCATGAAATTGTAAAGACAGTGATGTGTGTACATTGTGCGAGTATCCGTCACTCGCGTTGTGTGTGCAGTCCAAAATTAAAGAAAAAAGCTTGCATCACTAGGGAATCGAACCCCCAATCATCAGTCTTTAAACGTTGGTCGTTGGCAGGGGCGTTTCTAGGTTTCTGAAACATCCGGGGCTTAGCCCAAGAGGGAGTAGGACAAGTTTTGTTGTATACTTTATTGCGCATGCACATTTTTTTTCATTATGCTTTACCTAAATAAACAAAATAGGCAGGTAATTATAGCTTTGAGTAGCTACCTGACTGCTGCTTATCCCCAGACATCTAAAGTTCCGTTCAAGTTATTTCAGAGTAAAATTAATACAAGTGAGACAGACCTTACATTATATCAGGGGTGTCAAACTCATTTTCACAAAGGGCCACTCTATGATGAAATGATAATCACAATGCAGTTTGCTGACATGCCTTCTTTTTAATCCAAAAAGTAAAAACAACATATCTATGAATATATTGTATACAACCTGCGTACAGGGTCATATAGGCTAGGTTTCATTTCAACATTTTGGGGGACAAATTATAGGTGGGGGGTATGGGGGTGCTCCCCCAGAAAATTTTAAGCGTCAAACACTTAATTTCCTGCATTTTGGTGCAGAATGCAGGATCTATCTGCATTCTATCTGTGCCTTTTTTATAGTGGAAATATTATTTTTTTCAAAAGAAAAAAATATTGTCTTTTCCTTTTTTTCAAGGAAAAGACAACATTCAGGTTCCTAAAGAAATAACTATTATGGAATATAATGCAGTAAGGCTCTCAGGAATCCTGGATTTTTCAAAAACTTTCTGCAAATTGAAAACATATCACATGTTTTTTTTTTTTTTTTTTTGAATCATGACTCAGCGCCAGTGTTAACTATTTATGACACTTAACATTGGTAATGAAATGACAGACACCATTGGAATTGAAAAGGGTGGGCAGCTAGCTAGTTAGATAAATTGTAACTTAAGGCAAAAGTTGGAAAGAAATCATGTTAGCATTCATCCTTAGACACTTGACACAATCAGTCATCAATATTGGCATGCTATTTAGCCTCATTGGCCTATTTACAGCCCACAGAAAACTGACATATTTTCTTCAATGCAAGTTCATCAATTCATGGCTTAAAATCTTGAGCAGTAGAACAAAAATTCCTAGCAGTAAGCTACGCAAGAGTCCTAACAATTGGGAGCATGTGCGACGTGCGGATATGGCACAGGCTCTGCATGACGCAAAATAAATAAAAATAAATAAATAAATTATAATTTTTCTTTTTTTTCTTTTTTTAACAAAAAAGATTCAGGGCTAATCAAATTAGATCCGGGGCTTTAGCCCCGAATAAAACAGCCTAGTGACGCCACTGGTCGTTGGTAACTAAACAAAGAGATCGCATTTTGTGATGCGAAAATTTTTTTAACTAACAAACGGGTGTATGCGTTCACTGAACAAAGATTATGGAAATAAAAGACCACTTTTCCATCAGAAAAATCATCAGAACCGTTATTATGAAGGTATTATTGTAGCAAAAGTCTTTAGCACCTGTAACTGCAGAATTTGAATGCGTACACTAAAGTCACAGTAAATTTGAAGTCGTATATATTTATTTTGCATGTGTACTCTAAAGTCACAAATGTGTAACAGTACATTTGTAGTCGTAAAAAAAATATAAATATTTTTTATACCATTGTAAACACAAAATAGGGTCTACGAGTACGCTAATCTGTGTTACAGGTGCACAAATCCTTTTGCTACAATTATTGCAGCGCAGTTGGTGCAAAACACATTCGCACACCCGTGTTTCATAATCTGAGAACATGCCCAAAAGGTGTGCATTCGTAAACCCAAATTTGAACAAATGCATCAGAAGTTGCACATCTGTGAACGCTATGTTAATTCAGCATTTTAATGAGCGAGCACAAAACCATTTTACAACTGCTCGAATCTGCTCCTGCAAGTCTCAGCTGTGGGTTTTTTTGCAGGTTGTTTTGCAACACCCCTAGGTGGTAAATGTGTAGCAAAAGTATTCGTATCCGTAGATGACAGAGCGTCCGTGAGCGGGACAAAATAGTCCCGCCCATAATTTCCTAATCCAATGAAAATCGCCGGCAGGGATGCATTTCTCAAATTACAGTGACGGCTGGTGGTGATTTTGGGTGGGTGGGCTAAAGAATGCATTACATTTATCAATACTTCACAAGGTGACGCCATGAGGTCACCTTTATATCTCTGTTCATAACTTTCATATAATGTGAATGATTTTTAAACAAGATTAAGGTGTAGAGAAAGGCATTTCTTTATTTGAAGCACAATTATAAATAAAAAGAAAAATAAGGTGTTTAAAGTGCTTCACTGAGCTGAAATTGAACATTTCGAACTAAACCATTAAGCAAAATAAAACTTTTTTTGTGCTTAAAGTATTACACAATTAAAATGTTGACTGGTCTCCCTTTGCGCAAAATGCGGCTGTAGACGATCACACACTCTTTGGTAGAGACGTCTGTGTCGCCGTCAATCATGAAGGACATGTAGGCCTATGTGGCGTTTCCGACGTCCGCAGCTGTCTTTTGCTTTAAGGTGTCGCCCATTAGGCCTACTGCAATGAATTGTGCACATGCCATCTCATTGCTATAGGCCTACGTCGGGTTGATGTTTAATCCATTTCTCTTCATGAGAATAATTTCGGATTTAAATTGAGAATGGCAACTCCTCTTTGGCAATGTTGTATGCAACATTAAATGAGATCATTTCCGATTCCTTAGAGAACCTTATTGTTACTGCCTGTCGCTGAAATGCAGCTTGGAGAGGGGCCACTATCTCTACACACTTGTCACGTCATGTTGGGTTATTTAGACAGCTTTTTAAATGTTTCGATACGAAACGTAGTTGACCCGCTTACAAATGCACTATTACCGGCCATATTCTGACCGCACTCCTGACAGTAAATCTGTACATCGTTTGGTTGATGTGTCCCCAATCTTTTCACTTCCAATTTTTCCTCCAAAGACATTAAAGAAAACCGATTAGAAAGTAAATAATCCACTTCATTCATTTTCATGCTAACGCCCGCCATACTGCACTTGCGCTACTGTGCTGTGATTAGTCGAAGGACACTGTACTGTAGCTACTGTGCTAGGTCAGCCTTTGGGCTAAACTAATTTAGCCCAAATGGGAAGCATATGAAGGGGGCGTGTCAGGGCACCTGTCAATCAAACGTCAATGGAAGCTTACGCTACTGCGCTTGGCCTGAATACATTTAGCCCATTCACAGGAAAAAAAACGAAGATATATATATCCTGGGTTTTTCTGTCACTTTTTGGTGCTGTTGCTCCTTTAGGTTCTACCAAAATTTAAAACAATATGTTCTAAGAATTTAATAATATATTTTCACTGTAAGAGGGCTTAGCCCTGTTAGCCCATTTATACCAGCCGTCCCTGACTGGGACCCATCGCGTGCCAGCCATGGAGCTATAAAGATCGCAGCATTCTTAGCGCGGTACGTTTCTTTCTGGAGAAGTGAAGAGGGCGTCTTACTGAACGGAGGTGGGTATCCTACATTATGTAAAATGAAATGACTTAGTTCAAGGGAATTCTCCCCAAAGTATTGCATCAATTTCTGAATTTATGTTATGGCGACCATTAAAATACATTCAAGGACATTTGCGGCATGTTAATGAAATACTTTGGGGGGAATTCACTTGAACTAAGTCATTTCATTTAACATAATGTAGGATACCCATCTCCGTTCAGTAGGACGCCCTCTTCACTTCTCCAGAAATAAACGTATCCCGTGCTGAGTATGCTGCGATCTTTATAGCTCCATGGCTGGCACGGGGTGGGTCCCAGACAGTGTAATTTGAGAAATGCATCCCTGCCGGCGATTTTCATTGGATTAGGAAATTATGGGCGGGACTATTTTGTCCCGCTCACGGACGCTCTGTCATCTACGGATACGAATACTTTTGCTACACATTTACCACCTAGGGGTGTTGCAAAACAACCTGCAAAAAAACCCACAGCTGAGACTTGCAGGAGCAGATTCGAGCAGTTGTAAAATGGTTTTGTGCTCGCTCATTAAAATGCTGAATTAACATAGCGTTCACAGATGTGCAACTTCTGATGCATTTGTTCAAATTTGGGTTTACGAATGCACACCTTTTGGGCATGTTCTCAGATTATGAAACACGGGTGTGCGAATGTGTTTTGCACCAACTGCGCTGCAATAATTGTAGCAAAAGGATTTGTGCACCTGTAACACAGATTAGCGTACTCGTAGACCCTATTTTGTGTTTACAATGGTATAAAAAATATTTATATTTTTTTTACGACTACAAATGTACTGTTACACATTTGTGACTTTAGAGTACACATGCAAAATAAATATATACGACTTCAAATTTACTGTGACTTTAGTGTACGCATTCAAATTCTGCAGTTACAGGTGCTAAAGACTTTTGCTACAATAATACCTTCATACGTTATTACCAACCCATAGACACTAAAAGCCAAAACCTTTCTCACATGCACACCCATCGCGAGTGACGACTACGCGCACACATGCACACCCATAGCGAGTGACGTAGGACGTAAAGTCCCGCCCAGGTCGAAGTGGCGTCGCGTAAAGTCCCGCCCAGGTCGAAGTGGCGTCGTTTTAGAGAGTCCCCGGGGAACATAGGGATGACCGGATGACCCCCTTGCTTGCTAGCTAAAATGTTTCCGTACCTGCGTCAACGTCTTAGCCCTGGGTGGAGCCAGAAAGCATTGCAGGACACTTCGTAGCTTAGGGATGAATGCGCTTCAGTTTTTGCTCACTATTGCATAACTCATGTCTCACTCAATCACTCAGGTAAGTCAGGGAATGAAATGAAAACTGGGCGAAACCACACCCTTACCCTGCATCACACAACACCGAAATGCGGAAGAAATGATTAACGTTGTGACTATTAGACCTCAAATAAATCCATAAAAGAAGATATAAGAGTTAGTAAAGCGTAGTATAAGCCTTGAATCCAATACAGTGGGTTCTGTTAACTTGAGCAGTAGAATACTGGAATAAAATGTTTCTATTCCAGCGAGGCAGCAACAGGTTCTCAGCCACAGGGTGCAGGGTATACAGATTTAGTCTGTATACCCCATAACACAGACAATACATTCATTTTATTTTCTCTCTACCCTCTCTCCAGTTTTATTATGCTTCGCCCCTCTGTGCCTCCATCGCTCTCCCTCCCACTCCTTCTGCTCTTTTCGCTTTGTCCCACTCTCTTTCTCTCTCTCCATCTCGTTCTCTCTTATTCTTTCTCTCTACATTCAGCCCCCCCCCCCCCTCTCTTTCTCTCGCATTTTTTTTCTCTCACTCTCCCGCTGTCTCTCATTATCTCCCTTTTCCTTCTAGTATTCTATGTTCCTGTACGTGTGTGTGTGTGTGTGTGTGTGTGTGTGTCGTGACGTGACCCTATGGACAGCGATAGCTTGGGGAGCTTCTGTGATCCAGTGTAACTGCTTTTTAATTGTAAACCATTACACAATCTTGTCTTCCAACAACTGAATTTTACATGATGCTATTTAGTAATTTCGTCTTTGGTCTTTGTTGTCTCTTTTCCTTTTCCTCTACTTTAATGTTCTCATTCTTTATAACAAGTATTGCCTCTTCATGTGCATTATTTATATGTTATTTAGTCTGTCGTTCCCTTTAGCCTGCAGTTCCCTTTACACTCACGATTGAAGCCGCTAACGTCTCGTCTGAACGTGTGTCCCCCTGCCCCCCCTCTGCAGGTCGAAGGAGCTCATCAAGGAGGCCATCCTGGACAATGACTTCATGAAGAACCTGGAGCTGTCCCAGATCCAGGAGATCGTGGACTGCATGTACCCCGTGGAGTACGAGACGGACTCCTGCATCATCAAGGAGGGAGACGTGGGCTCCTTGGTCTATGTTATGGAAGGTATGAACACACACACACACACATGTGCGAACACATGCACACACATATCCTCTCTCTCTCTCTCTCTCTCTCTCTCTCTCTCTCTCTCTCTCTCTCTCTCTCTCTCTCTCTCTCTCTCTCTCTCTCTCTCTCTCTCTCTCTCTCTCGTTCTGAAGCTAAACTGTTGACCTCATGAATATAAAACACGGCGTCCAACATCTGATTGAACTCCTTTGGTTATTCATTGTTGTTCAGGATCCCGACAGTGTTCAATAAATCAAAAGCTCTGACGAAAAGAGGAAAACAATCCAGTACCTGTGGCAGGTCACAGGTCGGTAATAGGCCTGCCCAATCTCAGAACTGTCTGTCTACCTACCTGCCCGGCTACCTGTGCGCACTCTGACCGTGCACTCATGCGCATGAACAGAGTCTTCCACAAGGTTAGGCAGACCTGATGCCAAAGGTAGCAGTCTAGTCACATTGTTTGGGGGAGATGCTTTGGAGGAATGCCTGAAGGGGGCAATGGGAATGTTCTGGTTGGATACTTGGATCTAGATTATTACGGCTGGTTTAACCGAAGATGATGAATAAGCATTAGAGTAACGGTTCTGTTTTTTCTGTTTGACGTTCATCACTCATGTACATCCATCCGTCACCACCCCCTAGTTGGTCATTTAGTCGTTGGTGTTATCATTGTGACAGTTATTCAAAACAAGTTTAGTTCAAGAGCGACAGGATAGTGTAGTGTGTCGTGGTGTTTGCCTCCCAGACATATGTACCGTTTTTTTTACCCAGTGTTTGCAGACGACCCGTAGGGACCATTGATCTAGAGACCTACCTGCTTCTGAGTGACATGCATTTGAAATCAACGGTCTCTTTGGATTATAGTGTCTGTTGCCAAACACACACACACACACACACACACACACACACACACACACACACACACATCCCCAGCCCCAGCCCCTCCTCTCTCCATGGTGGAGCGGAGCTCGTTCCTTTTATGCGAGGGTTCTATTTATTCCAGCCCCGAATGGCAGTGTGAGGCGTTTTTTGTTTTGTGAGCTAATAATTTTCAACAGCCTGGATGAGTGAGTCAAGGTGGGATTTAATATGCCTCTGCTGTAAAAGGAAAGTTCAGCTTATGTGTGATTAGACCTTTACTGTATGGTCTCTGTGTGTTATAGTGTTTCGACAGACACACAGGGCGTTCTTGGTAGTCGTATGTAGACCAGTCGGCTGGCCTGCTTTACATATACCGTACATAAAGGTTACCTTTAGAAAACAAATCCACACTGACTGCAGGTTGCTTGCTATGATAAGCTGTGGTGTGCGCTCATCGGGTTAATGTGTGGAGCTGGTTGTGACGTTTGGTTAGGATTAATGTCAAAAGTCCTATTGCTTGATATTCTCTGTGCATATTCACCAGTGTTAACTAAAGTTTGTACTTTAGTAGTTCTTGTTATCATTGTGAATTTTTTTTGTTGATAATTCATAGATTAGGGTTAGGGTTATTTATTTTTTGGAATTATTTTCCGTGTCTGCCCAGTGAACTTTTTTTTCTATTCGACCTTCAAAGAAAAAAACGAAAGTATGTTTCAGTTCAAGGATGTCAGTTGTTTGACTCCCAGGTAAAACGAACTGCCCTGCATCTGAATTCACTCAGAGTTGCTTTGCATAAAAGCAGCATCCAATTAAATAATAGTAGTTGTTCTGCAATGTTGAATGCAGTGGTCTGAACGCCTGACCTTTCCATGGTCATTCTATGAGTGCTCTCTGTGCCATTGGCTGTAAGTAAAACACCGAGGTCATCATCAAAGCCCTGACCACATTGTGTAAAATGTTCACACATACTATGGCCTTGTTGAACGCTACCCTAATAACGAATGGTTCTGGAACATTCTGTAGCCTCTCTAGTTTGTCCGGCCTTTCTGTTTCTCCATGGTGACTCTGCTGTTCTGCGTGTTCTCTTCTTATGCTTTTAAACTCTCTTTTGTGATTACCCATTTGTTATTCGATTTAATTTCGACTAACTTGTAAATACATTTTCTTCATTTTCTCTACTCCGTCTACGAATTTATTTTATTTGGCTGCCATGTTCAGTTAAGCTTTCTGATTGCCCTATGTTTGTTCTTCGGTATATTTTTTACTGGTTTCACTTTCACAAAGTTATCTCCCCTGCCAAAATATCTGCTGAGACACTGACACTGCAGTGACAACACAACGTCGCAACGTTGAATAATGGAATAGGGCTTGGGACTGTAGCGGCAGTAATAACTTAATTCTTCCGAATTTAACAACAACAATCCTGTGATGAATCTTATCAGTCCTATTTTTTGCTGCATTGAAATTAAAACCACCTTTGACAGGTGGTTGCCCCGAAAACAAGGTTTGAAAGCAACTGCTGTCGGTTGGTGGAGACGCACCAAGTGTGCGGCTCTCTTATGCCCTATATGCCCACATCTATATATTAGATGTGACTGTCACATCACTGGGAACATGATCTATTATAAGTATTCCCTGCCAGTCCAACCTCCCCGTTCACACCTGCACACCAAGCAGAAATAACCGGGAAGTCACTGTCTGAGGAGCCCATATAAGGGCATTTTAACGAGACGGAACGACATCATCTTTCCGATGTTGAAGAGGCTGGACCATAACCACGCCAGGGTTGGACTACTGCGGCTTATAAAGACGACCTTGTGTGTTGTTTTTCTTGTGCTATCGCTGGTGGTCAAAGGTTGTAGCTTCAGGTTTTACAATAGAGCAAAGTAGATCTTAAGTCTACTTCAATCTCCAATCGTATGTGAGCAACACCCATAGACATCAGATTGTTTCCGAAACCAGAAAAGTTCAACAAGATTAAGAAGAAAACGATGAGGCGTTGTCGGGTCTTGTGGACACACCAGCTGCCGGCAGAAGGATTTGAAGGAGTTACATTACATTACCTATCATTTGTAAACGCTTTTGTCCGCAGCGAATTACAGTAAGTGCATTCAGCAATGAGGATATTACCGAAAAATTGCAAGAATCCTATTAAAACATACAATTTTGTAAAATAAGAAAAGCCACTGCTTTTAAGTGCTCGGGCAGAAACAATTTAGTACTTCAAGGGTATTTGAAGTGCTGCTGCAGCTATTAACATAATTGACAAAGAACAAACCTAACTTGCAAACACACAGTGGATGATGTGCAGATGCAGACGCTTACATACCAATTAGTGGTTGTTAGGTCCCAGATTGGTGTTTCCAGGAAGACCCCCCCCATCCCAACCACAGAATCCACAGAACCACCCAGCCAGACGCTGCAGAACGAAAACAACCGCAACCGCTATGTCAAGCTAGTGAGAGAACTGAGATCACACAAGGAACTGCTGGCTGTTATTATATCTAAGTCAATATATTTATTACTCTTCATTATATGAGGAATGCCTGTTATGCAAAATATAATCGATGGTAATTCAGTGTAATACATTCTATCCTTAATGCCTGCAGTTTATGCAATGCTTCACGTAGGCCTACATTATTTTTGAGTGATACAAAATATGATTTAATACATGTTGTTGTTTTATTTTCCCCTGTAACATGTGGTGTTTATAACTGTCTGTTAATAAGCGTAACTGTAACTGTCTGTAAATAGAGAGGGTATAATTATAATTTCCTTTCATGATGGATCTCTATAGTGATGTGTACTTCTTGCATTGACCTTGATTCGAGATGTACAAATAGCCTCTCTATGCATTCTCTCGCTCTCTCTCGCTCTCTCATGGATCTTATGTAACACCTTAGCTGTGATTCTCACGGTACTTCCCACCCTGTTCTCTGTGTACATTAGAGAAAATGATCATCTTTATACGTACGCATGCACACATGCTCATGGATATACACACGCACACACACCGCACACCCACACACAAACACAAACATATAATCCCAGGATAGATCCATAAAAAGACTCATAACTGATACACAATAATTACGCTAGACTGATATCTGGATTACCATTTCTAATAATTGTTTTGTCCTTGAGTCTTGGATAGTTCAATTAGTGTAGTCTAGTTTAGTGGGTGTGCTGTGATGACAGTGGTTCAACCTTTCTAGAACCAGGACCAACTTTTACAGTTGCCAGTCTACCGGTCCAAATAGGGAGCCGTAAAACGAAAAGGCTAACTTCGTTGCCAGATTGACAACTTCATTGCCAACCTTTCCCTCTGTTCTGCTCGCTTTCAGCTTTCATTCACCGTCACTCTCACCTGCTCGCTAACTCTCACTGATTCAAACACACCCGCGCTGCGCACACACATCTCGCACTGTCCGATTCCCCTCCGTATGTTCTTATTTTTCTGTCACATCTCTCGACACGTTATTTGAGAAAAAATCTTTAAAAAAAATATTTTTAAGGGAAAGTTCTGTTACCAAACCAAATCCTTAAATTTCTTTGCGGGTCTGAGGAAATCCTGCAGCTTTCATAGTGGTTATGGGAGGTGTACCTGCGTCTCACAGTAGATTACAAAACTGGATGGTGCTTCAGAAGTTGCAGCAGGGTCATTTTACCCTGCTGGGTCCTCTTACCCTGCTGCAATCTCACAGCTCACCATCCAATCCCAAAGTATGACGCAGGACGTAGGGAGACATTTTGAAAAAATGCTCATTCTTCTTTGAACCAATCAGGAGGAGACGCAACATTGACGCTGTTCGATAGACGAGTTGGGTGGCCAAACATTTCTCACTTCTCTGCCAGAAGCCCTCCTCCGCCCAATGCAATCGGCATCGCTATTCATCTACACCATCACCTATTTTCTTGCCCCCTTTTTCTGGTGAAAGCCTCCTTGATGAGAACATGCTGATCCCCTTCTCACCATGGAAATGTGAACGTGGCAGCAGATGTGTTCTCGCCAGATGGGACTTTTTTACCGTGGGGTTCTGGTACCCTGAGACGGGAGAGGAAACTCTGGGCTCTCCCGGTGACCAGGAAATATAACTGGTGGGAGAGAGGCGGAAGGGGACACTGGCCCCAAACCCAAATTTCCTGACCGACTATGATTAGTCAAAGTATCCCCCAGCCATTTTACCACTGTGAACAGTAGATCAGATTGAGTTACTGTAATCTAATTCATTTAGGGTCTTGCCTCATGATGACATCGTGAAATTATTTCCTGGCCCAAGCAGCAAGCAAATGATTATGAATATTGAGCTTTTATTTTGAAATGTCATCTAGAATTCGAATTACGTTAGCGAGTGTTTTTTGACATAAAGATAATAATGTGAGACAAATAATGGACCAATTATGTTTTGTTCAAAAAATGTTTTGGTTTGTTAAGGTAACATTTTACATTTTTTGCCTGACAAATATATAATTGGTTTTGTTGGTTAATGTTTAGGTGTATTTATTATGGTTTGCTGTATGATCACACACACAGCAAACATTGCATTAGCTTAATGAGTAATTAACTTCATTTAGAGATAAGATATTTAAGATATTTATAGCTGACATTTTCTGGCAAATGTCAGTAGGAAAGCAAATATCACTGGGGAGTCTTCTAGCCTAACTGCTGTGTTTGGACAGTTTCACACACACACACACACACACACACACACACACACACACACACACACACACACACACACACACACACACACACACACACACACACACACACACACACACACACACACACACACACAGAGGAACGTACAAACAAACACTTGCACTCATGCTTTCAGACACACACACACACACACATAACAAACACACCTATCCCCCTTTCTCTCTATTTTAAAAAAATACAAACATGTACACACACAACAACACGCACACAGACACACACACACACACACACACACACACACACACACACACACACACACACACACACACACACACACACACACACTCTAAGTTATTGGACAATTATTGAGTCATGTGATGTACATCAGAGTGCTGTAAAAAGCCATCTGGGCATCTTGATGTGGTTTTAGGGAAGGAAATGGCCGAGCGAGAGCCCCTGCTCAGGGCTCTTATGGATTGAGTTGTGTTTCACGGGGTACAGCCACTCTCCTGCTGGGAGCCCAGCAAGGCTGCAGGCTATCAGAAGCCAGCCCCTTGCTGTGACTCAAAACCTTGTATCAGCCAAAGGAGAGTACTCTGGACCGGATACTGAACTCTAATGCAGTGCTTCAGTGCATCTGAAGTACAACACTTCGATCGCCCGGTTATTATATTTCAACCCTAGGGCGTTTGTGTTTCTGAAAGTGTGTTTGTGTGTGTGTTTTTCAGAATGTATGTATGTGTGTGTGTCTGTGTATGTATCTGAATTTGTGTGCATGTGTGTTTCTAAACATGTGTGTATACATGTTTGGTGTGTACTTAGCCTTTAAGCCTCTACCTTTACTTTCCATTCTCTCCCCTGTGGTCTTAAAGTTAAAGAGAGAACTGTGCAATGCAATTTTACAGAAATGTATCATCCTAGATTCCATTCCATTATATCACATATACATAAAACATAAATAATGTATACATACATTGTATTTCAGAGTTGTTGGGAACTTAAATTGAATTTGAATGTGCTGTAGGTAAGATTTAAGAATTTAAGAGAGAGAGCAGAAAACAGTCAAAGAGGAGAAAAATCTCTACCATTGAGAAGTGTTACATTGATGTGATCAAACTGTCAAGATGGATTCCCTGAACCAGTCAGGAACATTAACCAGGAGAAGTCTAAATATCAATATGGTCTCATAAAGAGTCAGTCGCAGTTGACCAAAAACAGATACTCTCTCATGATGTGATGGTCTGATCTTTTCAAATTGTCCTGTTTATACACAGTAAACCGTTTAAAAAGCTGTGTTGTTATTGTGGGAGCAGAGTCTGATGTAACCCAGGGCTGTCATCCTCAATGTTTTTACGGCCAGGCAGATTCGTAACGTTGTCTTTTATCTACTTTGAACATAACACGATTCCCCGGCTGCGTTTCCCTGTTGATGGCCGACGGCACCGGGGTGTCTTCTATGGCTCAGTGTAATATAGATCTCATTTTTGCATGCATCTAAATAATACCTGATCATCCTAGATACAGTGCGATGGTTTGAATTACCCTGACGCCTGTGGTCACTCAAAATATTGTTGCAACCATCTTGTTGCCCTGGTAACTATAATAGTTTCTGTTTATAACCTTTGTTCGCAAGAACTGTGGAGAACATGTTTCCTCCATCTGTTTTTATTTGAATATACAATGCAAACTATTTAGCTATATTGGATAACAAAAAAAAAACTAACGACTCAGCAGTGACCCATGTGATTATTAAGTAGCATGGAGGATTTACCTGAGCCATAATGCTCTAGTATTCCTACTGATAGACTGCACATGTCTGGGATCTAACCCAGAACCCTTCCATCCGGGAGTCAAACAACCAGACTTTCCCCATTTATGGACTGATAGCCAAAATACACACGTAATGATAAGTCATCTAGACAGGCCAAACTGTCCAGGAGGCAGCCCCAGCTACAGACAGACAGTCTGGTAATAGCCAGACTTACCCTTACAATAGTTAGAGTTACAAGGTGCCTTAACATCTCATAACAAGGAGAGGTCATAAAGACAAGATAAAGACCCAGATTGTCTATATAGACACTGTGTGTTTACCTTGGTATCATTGCATGGACATTATGTGCAGTGTGTGTTTGTGGAGAGAGAGAGAGAGAGAGAGAGAGAGAGAGAGAGAGAGAGAGAGAGAGAGAGAGAGAGAGAGAGAGAGAGAGAGAGAGAGAGAGAGAGAGAGAGAGAGAGAGAGAGAGAGAGAGAGAGAGAGAGAGAGAGAGAGAGAGAGAGAGAGAGAGAGAGAGAGAGAGAGAGAGAGAGAGAGAGATGCGTTTTAGATGATAGCAGTGACATTGCCGGGAGAGGCATGAAAGAGTTGCGTCCACCTGACGTAAGACGCATCACACATAAGCCAAGCGAACCAATAACAAGACACTGCTGTTTACATATTCAAATCCACGAATGATCCTAACACACCAATGCATCCAACTCCTTTTTTGTGTCCCTTTTAAAGCATCAAATGCGTGTTTCTGATTCAAGTACATCACAGAAAAAACACGAATCGTCTCTCAACCGAGTGGAATGAATACATTATGAGAACATTGGCACCGGACAAAAACAGCAGCTCCTCAACGGCTGTGTTCCTGTCGGACCAGTACCAGACTTTTCCATACATCGGGCCTTGCTCCGTCTGAGTCCTGGTGTCTTTATGGCATTGCAGATGGCCTTACCGCCATCTGCTGGACTGTCCCTCGGCCCATCGATTCGGGCATTGCTATGCCGTGTGTGAACGGGCGCACGACAGAAATCTCCCTGAACGTAGGTGCATGTGTGAAGGTCCGGACATGGTGCAGAGTTGTCCTTTTAGACAATAATCTGTCGTTTGGTTTAGGCCAAGGTTGGCGCCTGGGTAGAGCCTGCAGACAGCAGGAAATGACGCATAATGTATGCTGCTGAAATCGCACTCCTTTGTTTACAGCACATCCAAGATGGCCGACAAGACGACACACTCATTCGTAATGATGACTGTTATCGCGATGATATCCTCTTCGTCTACGGCTGTTCCTTATAGTTTGGCAGCAGTCATCCGACGCTAGGACCTGCATCGACGCTTGCTGTGCAATTTCCTTCTTCGTCTTCTTTGCAATTACCGCCACTGACATACCAGAGTACGTAAGACAGGATCGAGTCGCTTTGATTCTCCGGATAATGACCTGATCTATCAGACATGGGCCCAATCAAACATCACACAGACGTTCTACGACGGAGCTGGCAGGGAAAAATCTGTTTAATGTCCGGTCCAACTCATTCTGACATCTACCTTCTCGGGTACGGGTCTTCTGGGTAATGTCTAGATAAGTTCAGGGTTGCATTGCATTGTGTGAGGCGATAGGAAGGAACATCACTCTGCCATTGGTTAAAAAAATGACTAAAGCTAAACCTGCATTCCTCATTTCAAACAGAGGAATAAAACTAATTGTGTCCTTCTCTTGTGCTTCTTCTTGTGTATGAAAACAGGTAATGCCTGACACATCCACAGCTTCACTAACTGCCAATTATGTTCAGAATGAGTACAAAAACACTCATGAAAGTGTGGTTTCTTTAAACTCCCTTGTCTCTGATTTCATTTGATTTGTGTTATAACCAATTAAAAAAACTGTCAGTGTCACATGCACTATAATGTGCGGTACTTCATGCCAGCAGCTTAGAGTGGTTGGTGGTTAGTGAGGTCCCCCCTTCACTTTAGGCGTCTTTGAGTGTTATTAATTATTATTATTCTTCATGTTTAACCTCTGTTTTCCTTTTATTCCTAGTCTGTTTTACATAGTTTTGAATGATGACTATATGCTCTGTAAGGTGACCTTGGGTGTCTTGAAAGGCGCCTCTAAATTAAATGTATTATTATTATTATTATTATTAGAGCATAAACTCTTAACAGAAAAAAAACCAACCAGTTGGGACGACTAGAAAGTGGGTGTTGTAGAAAATTGCTGTGAGTGCATAGTCCATGCAAAACCATCTGAAATATATTTGCCCAATTAAGTCCCAATAGACATTAGGCATTACACAAAGGTTGGTGCAAGGTACATTTTAAATGTTATCTGCTAAATGATGATTGGTTAAACAATGAACTATTGAATATTGAAGTTCAATAATTCACATTCAAATGAATATTTTCACCTAACTAGCTCAGTTCCGCAGTCATCGTCCATTATGCCTAACCCATCCAACAAAATATATCAAAGAAGTTCAATACTCCAAGTAAGACAATTCAACGCTGTTTTTCTGGATGCCAATCCCACGAGTCGAGCACTAAACCCTTACCTCATAACCATTTCTAAGTGTCATGGGTAGTAGTAGGTAATCAATTTGCCACCATCTCTAAAGTAGTCCCCGGGGATCCATTCCAGGTCAATAGTTAGGGGCCTTGGTTGAGGGAACAGTTTAACTCTTCTTACATTTAGCCTATCTTTGGTTGTGCAAGGATGAGAAAGATACATATTCTAATGTTGACTAGATTATGCAAGAACAACTCTGTTGATCTTAATACATTTCGATAGTAATCAGATAATATCAAGAGAATTAAATGGATGTGGCTGCCTCATATGAGTGTTTGACATTCTCCATCTATGTAACAATGTGGCCATGATATGGCAAATTGTCTATTTCCTTGTTCACTTTGAGCTTTCATAAATGCATAACAGGTACATTGGCGAATCTGCAGTGTGTGTGTGTGTATGCAATGTGATAACATTTGTAAGAGGGAGTAATCAATATTGCGAGAACGAGAAAATAGAAAGGAAAGTGTGTGTGATATATCAAATGCTCAGATTAATGTGATCTGTGTTTAGACATAAACGTGCTCTTGGAGTTAAATTGAGTGCAGGGCATTAGTGGGGCTGTGATTGTGGTGAGGAAGAGTTGTTTGGACAGAGAGGAAGAGGGTGAACAGCAGGAAGTAAGAAAGAGAGAGGAGAGTTTCATGCTTTTCAATATTGTGTTCCAACAAATTATTCATAATTTCCTGCCTTGTGGGTGTTTGCGTGTGTGTCTATCCGTGCTGCCTGCGTCCGTGCGTGTCCGTGTGTGTGCGTGTATATGTGTGTGGGTAAGGTACAGATGGTGGCTAAATATAACGTCTCTGCAGTCACAGGAAGAGGAAGTGAACCCTAAAAACAGACACTGGTAGTGATTGATGCAACGTGTGTGTGTGTGTGTGTGTGGGGGGTGTGTGTGTGTGTGTGTGTGTGTGTGTGTGGGGGGGGGGTGCATCGTCAGTCGTGTCTTACATAATAAGACAAATCCACTGCATCTGTGCCTTGCTCCTAAAACACAATTAATGAGAATCATGTTCTACTTACACACACACACACACACACACACACACACACACACACACACACACACACACACACACACACACACACACACACACACACACACATAGATCCACATGAAGCCCAAATCACTAGATGTAACACAATCACACACATACACAACTACTCATTGGATATAAGAACACACAAACACACACACACACACATTTCGCAAGGCTGACTCCCCAACGGTTACGGTTGTCATAGCAACCAAATGGGACGTCCGTATTTGGTGTTAAAATGAATTTACATCGCTTATTGCTTTATTTATTTTTCTCCTTTCTCCCTCTCCCTCCCTCTTCGGTGTTTTCATAAATTTTCATATCTGTCACCAATGCTCCGACTGCAGTTCTGCTAATCTGGAGGTAAACATTTTCTCTAGCCGAGTCATTCGTGGGCCTCCTGCGCCCTAAACACATGTCACCATCGACTGTTTCCTCGCCCTGGTTGCTGCTATCACCAACACTGGGGGTGGGGGGACGGTGGTGGTAGGGGTGGTGGAAGGAGTGGTGGTAGGGGTGGTGGTAGGAGTGGTGGTGGTGGTAGTGGTGGTAGGGGTGGTGGAAGGAGTGGTGGTGGTAGTGGTGGTGGTGGGGGTGGTGGTAGGGGTGGTGGTAGGAGTGGTGGTGGTAGTGGTGGTAGGGGTGGTGGAAGGAGTGGTGGTAGGGGTGGTGGTAGGAGTGGTGGTGGTAGGGGTGGTAGGGGTGGTGGAAGGAGTGGTGGTGGTAGTGGTGGTAGGGGTGGTGGTAGGGGTGGTGGTAGTGGTGGTAGGGGTGGTGGTAATGTTGATGGGGGGGTGGTGGTGGTGGTAGTGGTGGTGGTAGTGGTGGTGGTAGTGGTGGTGGTAGTGGTGGTAGGGGTGGTGGTAGGGGTGGTGGTAGTGGTGGTAGGGGTGGTGGTAGTGGTGGTGGTAGGAGTGGTGGTAGTGGTGGTAGGGTGGTGGTAGGGGTGGTGGTAGTGGTGGTAGGGGTGGTGGTAATGTTGATGGGGGGGTGGTGGTAGGGGTGGTGGTGGTAGTGGTGGTAGGGGTGGTGGTAGGGGTGGTGGTAGTGGTGGTAGTGGTGGTAGGGGTGGTGGTAATGTTGATGGGGGGGTGGTGGTAGGGGTGGTGGTGGTAGTGGTGGTAGGAGTGGTGGTAGGGGTGGTGGTAGGGGTGGTGGTAGTGGTGGTAGGGGTGGTGGTAGTGGTGGTGGTAGGGGTGGTGGTAGTGGTGGTAGGGGTGGTGGTGGTAGGGTGGTGGTGGTAGGGTGGTGGTAGGAGTGGTGGTAGGGGTGGTAGGGGTGGTGGTAGGGGTGGTGGTAGGGGTGGTAGGGGTGGTGGTAGTGGTGGTAGGGGTGGTGGTAGTGGTGGTGGTGGTAGTGGTGGTGGTAGTGGTGGTGGTGGTAGGGGTGGTGGTAATGTTGATGGGGGGGTGGTGGTAGTGGTGGTGGTGGTAGTGGTGGTAGGGTGGTGGTGGTGGTGGTAGTGGTGGTAGGGTGGTGGTGGTAGTGGTGGTAGGGTGGTGGTGGTAGTGGTGGTGGTGGTAGGAGTGGTGGTAGGGTGGTGGTAGGAGTGGTGGTAGGGGTGGTAGGGGTGGTGGTAATGTTGATGGGGGGGTGGTAGGGGTGATAGGGTGGGGGTAGGGGTGCTGGGTTGATAGTATATGTGTATCAACCCTGTGTGTGTGTGTGTGTGTGTGTGTGTGTGTGTGTGTGTGTGTGTGTGTGTGTGTGTGTGTGTGTGTGTGTGTGTGTGTGTGTGTGTGTGTGTGTGTGTGTGTGTGTGTGTGTGTGTGTGCGTGCATAAACATTTGTGTCTGTGTGCGTGTGTGTGATCATGTGTGGCACCAGCTGGCATGTCTGAAGCAGTGGTTGGATATCTGCAGTTGAATGTTGTCGTGACTAGCGTGGATCAGATTAAAGTGTTGTGGCTAGGCTATTCGATCCCCAATATATCCACAGCCTATGTATAGAGGCATCCTTGAACTAAGACGTGTACCTTATTGCGCCTTAATTACATAACAATAACAATTAACTCCAAGTTGCTTTGGCTAAACCCCTAATTTGTCATTCTTCACAACATCCCACAGCTCCAGTAATCCAGCTGCATTGCGTGTGTTTTACTGGTGATGAAACCTTCTTTTCAAGCTAATCCGAACCTATACATCCTCCTGTTAAAATATCATTGCCAAAGATGCTCAGGATCTGCCTATACCAGTGATTGCACGTTAGGAGGCCCTGTCCCTGTATCTGAATGCCTTCCCGTCCTGATTGGATGGATCTGTTTCCCACACTAGGGGCCAGATTAGGAGTCCTTAATGAAGCTTGATGAGGTCATGTTTGACTTTGGAGTCACTATTTTGAATTTATTGGAATAATGTTTTATTAAAATACATAATCTGCGGCGGGATGATTGATTGTGAATAAATATAGTTAATTTAATTTATTGTTTCTGTTTATTGATTTAAAATGCATACGTGAATATTTGACGAGAGTGAAGAGTTGTTTTGCATGAAGTTGCACATGTAACAAAATTGATATTGAACATTCGTCTTTCTATAAGCTCAATCTCTACTAAACAACGACAACAAGCATCTCAATTAACTGTTATAGAAGCAGTCCCTTTCACCCCTTTAAGGACATGGTGAAATTGCATATTGGTTTCCCCCGAATGACACATTTGAGCTGCATTATATTACTGTTATTAAAGGGGCTGGAGAGTTCCAAACCCACACTCGGACTTGTTGACACACACGCAAAGGAACCCTTGCTGACATTATAACGTTTCCTGTATTCTAATGAATAATTTAGCAGGTTGTGTGGGGCTTTTGTTCCACCTTCAGCTGCTGTTAGCGAACGACACACCTATTAAACAAGGATTAGCATTCTATTAGCCGCGGATGGGTAACCAGCGATGGCCGCCGCACGTCGATGGAGCACTTGACACGCTGCACGCCGTCTTAATACTTGTTGTTCCTTCCGGACAGCGTAGGCATGCGTGACTACATTATTTCACAAACTCATTCGCATACATACATGCAAATGAACAGACGACACACACACACACACACACACACACACACACACACACACACACACACACACACACACACACACACACACACACACACACACACACACACACACACACACACACACACACACACACACACACACACACACACACACACACACACACACACAGCAGCACCAACCAACGTACACAAACACACACACATGCACACAGTGCAGAAGCACTTAAAAACAGACTCCCATTCCCTCCCTCTCAGAAATACACTTTAATCACACACTTGTACACGAACAACATGCACGTGCATTGTACACAGCAGTGAGTGGCGATATTGGCATTCTCAGAAGCATCGAGATATAAGCACTGCAAGCCTGGACAAAGCTTCACAGTATGAATAAAATTTTCCTATTATAACAAACACGGCCTGTTTCAAATCCTTTCGGTACATGTCATTTACATAGTGACGCAGTGTGTCGTTTAGAGAAATGCCTGCACACACACACACACACACACACACACACACACACACACACACACACACACAAAGGACCACATTCAAGCACACATGCTTGCACACAGATGCGCACGCAGACACACACACAGTCACACACACACAGAATGAAATTTTTCATTTCATGAAGAATTTGCATTTTAACCAGTGTTAGACCTCGTCGGACCGTACCAAGTGGAGCTGAATGGAGAGGGGCTCTGGCAGCTGTCCTGTTTAATTATTCTGAATGTTTGTTGATCAATTATTGAATGCAAATGTGTAATGGAAACACGATGCGCTAGCGTTGTAATGATAGCACCAACAGATGTGTTTAGCTAGGGAGGAATTAAAAAATTCTAATTTGTTATACCTTCAGGCACCACTTAATGATTAGGAGAGGTGAAGTTCAACTTGTATCGAGGGAGAGAGGCTTGGTTAATGTAGCGCGCCGGTTGGCAGGGGGAAATGCCGCTGGTTTGTTTAGCCCAGTGAATGGTTTAAGTGTTTTCCATTAAATCATGCCCGTGGTGGGCTTATTCCTTTAAGATTGTTCCTTGTTTTGTGTCCACGCCACAACTATACTAGCTGCTCGCTACCATCCCACCACCAGGGCCTAACAGCGAACTCTACACCTACTTTCATCCATCCCTCTTTCAGTCAGTCTGTCATCCATCTCGACGCCCATCCATCCTTTCATCCATTCATCCTTTCACTCGTCCATCCATCATCCATATAAACATCCATCCATCCGTCCATCTAAACGTCCATTCAACCTTTCTTCCATTCATCCTTTTATCCGTCCGTCTATCCATCGATCCCTTCATCTATCCACCAATCATCCATCCATCCGTACCTCCGTCTATCCATCCTCGGTCATTCATCCTTCCATTTAAACCTATAGCCACACACACCGTGTCTGCTGCCGTGCGTGATTATTTTGTTTTACCTAATCAGGGAAGCCAGTTGTTTCTCTGAGTCCACACAGGCTCATGCATGCCGAACCCATCTGTTAGTTGATCAGAACCCTGCCCAGTGTGAGACGCAGCGCCACTGAGTGAGGCAGCCGCTCTGGAAGGCGGTGCTTTCGGCAAGAACACAACTAAGAGAATCACATTTCAACGTTCGCAACGTGTAGCGCCACACAGTGTTTCTGATGGGGGATGATTGTCAGGTTTGTGAACACTAGAGTGCGCACAAGCAGATGCACGCACATACGTACACACACAAGCGTGCACACACACACACACACACAACTCAGCTTCTGCTGGTGTGTTTCTTTTGGAGTGTGGGATTATGAAGCCCATGCTGTGTTTGTCACATTTATTATCTCTTCTCTGCTGTTGCTTACTGCATGCCACCATTTGGCCTGCCTCTCTCGTTCCATCTCTCCTTATCTCCCACTGTCTTAGTGTCTCTCTCTCTCCATTTGGCCTGCCTCTCTCGTTCCATCTCTCCTTATCTCCCACTGTCTTAGTGTCTCTCTCTCTCTCCTTCTCTCTCCCTCTCTTGCTCTCTCCCCCTCTCTCACTCACCTCTCTCACCTCATTCCTAGGTGGCTGACGAACGCCCACGCTGCCTTCTTTTACATGGTTTACACGAGCCGCGCGCCCTGCTAAAAGTTTTTTGTTTCGCCCATCACTTCGAGAGAACACATTAATTGTAGACCCCTAAAAGCTTTCACGCTGCTGCCTTTCTGGCTATGCAGATCAATCTTTGTTTATTGGTTTGTTTGTGCTATAAAACAAGACATCCGAACAGGACCGCGCACACAGTTTTTCCAAAACTCGTTTCGTCTGCCAGGGTTACTTCTGATAGAGTGTGAAAAACAGGACGTTTCCAAGGAAAAATATCCATAGCACAGAGTGGTATTTTAAACCTTAGTATTCATGTGTCCATTCTATTTCGAAAGACCACATTTCTTCGTGCATATGCCAAAATATGCTATATATAGTCTATTTTTAAATGAGAATACCCAATGTGCTGCTTCCACTTTACTTGTCTGTTTCGTATTGAATTGAGCCAATGGTTATTTTTGTCTAGAGTGGCGAGGAGAGCAGCCGAAATCGATGAGAACTGTTTTACATTTCAATGCACGGTATGGAACACTGCCTTTCTTGTTAGGATTAAAATCACCAGGGCATACAAGGTAACACACAATGGTTACAAAGGAAAGGTGTCTGGGTTAATGCATTGGGGGCTAGACACAGGGCCCGTCTACTGCCCCTGTGTCTTCCCTGTAGGTTTATCTCTCAGCATTAATCATCTCCCTGTTTGGCTGGTGTCTTCAATCTAATTAATTGGCACTCATCTTGTATACTTTTTGTGCAACTTAACTTTTATATCTGGCAATGGCAGCAGATCTATCATGTAGCCTATTTTTTTATGTATTTTTAATTTTTCATTGTTTGTCTTAATAATTGTACTGGGCTGGGCTTGTTATTGTTTATCTGCTGCAGACACCTGCCCGATCTATGTAAACAAGCCCCTGAGTAAGCCACGTAGAGTGGCAACGCTCTGTGTAGGGGGCCACTGAGTGTTGCTACTGCTATCAGATCAGAAAAGGTAGGTAGCCACATCCTCGCACCACAAATGGGATAAGTTAGAAGCAGCAGTGGCTCTGCTGAATTGATACTATGCAGGTCTGCTGCTGTAGATGTATTTTACGTAACAAAAGTGGTGATATACTTGTGGGAGTTTGGACTTTGGACCTTTCTCAATACCAAGAATGCAAAGAACAGACTTGTGTTCTTGGGGAGAAAGTAGTTGCTAGGCGTACTTGGAACAATTTACTTGCAATGTCCCACAGCACAGAGGCCGCATGCAGTCCTCCAAATTGGAAACCAGGCTTTATCTCCCAAAACAGTTGAAGCTCAGCTGAGTATTCCTCAGCTGTACACTAAAAACGTAGTCTGTTTATAATAAAAAAATATCGATAGTCCCCTTTCGTACTGCTTCTGTTGTTTATTTTATTACATTTGTTCTATAGTTGTAGGCCTGCTTTTCCTGCGCCGTCTGCTCCGTTAGCTGCAGTGCTCTGTGGAGTGCGGGCTCTGTGAACGCTATTGCCCGCCAGGCTAGCTAGCTCGCACCGCAGGTGCTTAAGGAGCTTCTCGATTCCGAAAAAAAATTCACTCACGTTTTCAATTCGCCACCAATTCACAAGAAAACTGCCAATATTCGAAATCGGTACAAAATATTTCCTCGTCTAAAAAATGAACAGAAGTAAATTGAGTGATGAAAAAGCATACGACTATAGTTAAAAAAAAAGTTTTTTGCTGCTTGCAACACCTCACTTGAATGCCAAAATGTACGCTAGTTCCAACCAATGCATCCTGGTTAAAATGTGCGTGTCGAGAACAATTCCGGGAATTTTAACCGTTCTTTACCAACTTGTGTAGTGGGACAGTATTTGGTCTGCAATATATGACATTTCACAAGGACACAATAACACGTACAAACAGGAACGCAGCTCGCAAACCTGTTACAGGTTAAACCTGCTTTCACCACACACACACAAAAACACTCAGGGAGAGATCTCCTGCATGGCAACATGGAGCATGGATCAACACCTTTCAAAACCACCTCCCTGCGCCCTTGTCTTGAGGAGCCCAGTTAAGATCACCTGTTAGTACAATGCAGCTATCCAGCTCAATTCAACACCATGGTTCGGGTATGGTTAAGAAGCTAGCTTCCAGCAGTGGCTAAAGTCACTAGTTATTTTTTTTAATTCAGGTAGTAGGGTCCCCATTAAGCAAAGGTGTAGCAATCAGGCAGCGGACCACTCCAACAATGCTGTACACAGCTGTGAGTTTAGGATAAACGGAGCACCACCTCTCTCACACCCTCATATCGTATGTACGTTGTCCTTGGAGAAGCTCCAAGAGTTGGAGGAGGGAAGATAAAGTTCAAAACGTTGCAGATGACCTCGCTGACAGCTTTCTCTAGCGTCTCTCGGGGGGGGGGGATGCCAGAATAACCGTATGGGGTCAACAATTGCGAGCGAGTCCCTATAGGCAGAAAAGGTGGAAAGCAATAGGGCTTTGTAGTGTTCTTTTTTTTTAATGAGCCTTGTGAGCAGGAAAGATGTCCAGACATAAGGTTTGATGAAGAGGTCTTCAGCTGTGCTTTGAACATTAATCAGTGTGTGCCCTTAAATCCTCTCTGAAATGGTACGATCCAGTGGTGAGTGGGATTATTATGCTCATCGCCGGCATATAAATCAGCCTGGCAATCAAGCTGAAAGCAGGCTGCTAGCAGGCTGTAAGGGTGGGGGTCCAGATGATCTCCATGCAAATTAAATTTATACTCCGGAGAAATGGTGGGAGAGGAGCAGGGAAGAATGACGATATGGGAGACGGTAGATTGTAAGAATGGATGTGTAACTCTTGTTTATTTATTACAGGATTTGGATCCCTTTAGCGTGATAAAAGAGGTTAAATATATCTTTGGACAGTAACCACTCACAACCGATATATGTCCTAAAGTATAATCAAGACATTATAAGGAACAATCAAGTAATCCCATCAAAGTAATTGAAAGCATCCGCTGTTTCTCGAGATTCAGGCACACCAGGTACTGGCTGTCCACAGTGGAAGTGTTTTCCTTCGGTTGTTTCTGTTTGGGATAAATGATTTCAACAGGGTGTGTGAGAGCTGCTGAGTTTATGAATGAACGTTTGATTTGCTGTGATTGTAAAGTGCACAATTCATCCTGAAAGGGTGTTATTAGAACAACAGTGATTCATACCAAACCCTCATTACAGATAAAAGTCATTACTACCTGCCTCTGTTTGTGTGTGTGTGTGTGTGTGTGTGCGTGTGTGTGTGTGTGTGTGTGTGTGTGTGTGTGTGTGTGGTTGCATGCATTTGTGTGTGTGTGTGTGTGTGTGTGTGTGGTTGCATGCATTTGTGTGTGTGTGTGTGTGTGTGTGTGGTTGCATGCATTTGTGTGTGTGTGTGTGTGTGTGTGTGTGTGTGTGTGTGTGTGTGTGTGTGTGTGTGTGTGTGTGTGTGTGTGTGTGTGTGTGTGTGTGTGTGTGTGTGTGTGTGTGTGTGTGTGTGTGTGTGTGCATGTGTGTCTGAGTGTGTGTGAACTCCAGCCAACAACAGCCAGGCAGCAGGGTGTGTAGACAGTGACATAGTTGTCTCAGAATCAGATCCCTGCTGGCTGTGTTGCTATGAGAGAGCAGGATCAACAGGTGTCTGTTCCCATTCAGTTAGAAACCCTGACATCTCATCTGCGCCCTTTTGACTGAAATCAGAGATCACACCATAAATGAGAGTAGTTTCACGCGCGGTGGCACTGTACCTCTGTGACGTCACCACTGCTCTGACGGTCCTGCCTACAGCCTACGACCTTGACCTTTCAGATGATCAAATCTGCTTCTGTTGGTACAGAACCCCAACCACAACAACAACAATATTCCCTCGGAGGTGCTATCGTGTAATCAATTGCCGTAATTGATTAGTGGTGTGGAAATA
>NC_082399.1:9380208-9404129 GCF_031168955.1 Gadus macrocephalus
CTCTCTCTCTCTCTCTCTCTCTCTCTCTCTCTCTCTCTCTCTCTCTCTCTCTCTCTCTCTCTGAGTCTCAGCGGTAGTCTCTCCCTCTCTCTCTAGCATTACACAACCCAACTTCCACATCAACTTTCCCACTCTCTGACTCTCTCCTAGACCCAGTGGTAGTCTCTCTCTCTCTCTCTCTCTCTCTCTCTCTCTCTCTCTCTCTCTCTCTCTCTCTCTCTCTCTCTCTCTCTCTCTCTCTCTCTCTCTCTCTCTCTCTCTCTCTCTCTCTCTCTCTCTCTCTCTCTCTCTCTCTCTCTGAGTCTCAGCGGTAGTCTCTCAAGGGAAGCACTAAATGCCTGCCTCTGGCAAGTGTGTGTGTGTTTGTGTTCATGTTTATTACTGTGTGTAAGTGTGCGTGTGTATATATGAATATGTGTGTGTGTCTGTTAGTTTATGTTTATGTGTGTCTGTGTGTGTCTTGTGCGTCTATGTTCATGTGTGTGTAAGTGTGTGCGCTCGCTCGTGTGCATTCATATTACAGTGTGTATCTGCACTCTCCTTCCCTCTCCACACGTTTCCTTTTTCTTATTTTTCATTCCTATTCTCCTATTAACTTCAGCGTATATGACACTTTGAATTGACTTGACTGATTGGTGGGTCTTCTGTTCTGACACACGGTTTCATTGGTTAAATACGTCTGTTCCTTTGACAGGGCAGCCTGTCGGTCCTCCTATGATGTATGGCTGTTGATATATGTGTGTGTTTCTCTCTCTCTGTCTGTTTATCTATCTCTTTATGAATCTATTGGTATGTTCGCTATATCCTTATTACTAAAAGGATATAGAGAGAGAATAGTTGATATCCTTAAATAGATTCATGGACGGGAGAGAGTTGTAAAGGGAAGGAAGGAGAGAGTGAATGTGGGGAAAAAAGGATACAAGGAAGGACGTTCAAATCAATCCTCTCTGAATTAATTGAATCTCTACGTGGACGGGTCCACACTGAACGAATGCACACGCACACACTTGCACTCACGCACAGCCCAACGATGGTCCTATTTTCACCTGTCACATGACACTGTGACTGCATGATGGAGATCTTTAAAACGTCTCTCTCAGTCATCTATCAATCCCCTGTCACGCACACAGAGCCTAACCATGGTCATGTTTCTTGTTGTCAAACACATCACAAATAGATGTGACAGCAAGATTGAGATCTGTTAAATGAGTCGTGTGTGTGTGTGTGTGTGTGTGTGTGTGTGTGTGTGTGTGTGTGTGTGTGTGTGTGTGTGTGTGTGTGTGTGTGTGTGTGTGTGTGTGTGTGTGTGTGTGTGTGTGAGAGAGAGAGCCATGTATTAGGGCTGGGCGATATGGGCCAAAATGAATATCTCGATATTTTTTTTACTATATCTCGATACACGATATATATCTCGATATATTTTGAATCTCCTCTAGAGCACATCATCAATGCTCGATTCAACCATGTCTGGCATAATGTTACGTCAGTAATAATTCTAGTATTCCTGAAATATAAGTCTGCATGTAGATTACATGAAACAACATATTGTTTAAACTCATCAGTGCTTTGTATTGGAACAATTTAGAACTTGCACATAAGAAAAGGAAAATCACAGCAAGTTAGATTTACCAACACAGCATTTATTCAAACCGTTAATTATTTATGAACTGTTTGCATAATAATTATTCTATATACACTGCCAGACGACGGATCCAATGCTATTCTTTTTCAAAACCAAATCTTCAGTTTCCATCCTTTTTTCTCTCACGCTGTTCTCACTCACCGGTCGGAGGTACACACACCTACAGCAGCGCGCCTTCCAGACTACGTCACACACGCGCGTCCATGAGAATCTCGTGGACTCGCAATGGGCGGGGGGAGTGAGTGTGTTTAGAGAGCCACCGGAAATAGCGAGAGAAGGGAACGCTGTGCGTTAAACAAACCCCGAGAAGCCCAATCCCTATGAGAGCTCCCCACGCTACGGCCATCAGGAGGCACACAGAGCTTTTGGCCGTGATATTATATAAACAATTATATTATATTATTATATATAGAGCTCCGGGAGTCGCAAACGGCAACAATCACTTTCTCCTCCGTGCTGCAGTTCACCCAGGACTGCACTGCACCGAGTTTGACGGTTGAACGCTGGTTGGCTGTTACGTTACACATGTCACTCAGTGGCCACGCTGTTGAACGCTGATTGGCAGATACGCGTCTCTACGTTCACTTTGTATGAGATCTTGTCGCCCCGTCGCGTGAAAGCACAACGAGTATGCCGGCGGCGGCAAAAAGAAACATTGCGTGCCAATTTATATTCGATGTTCGCGATAGGGGCATTTTATACATCCCCTGGAGAACATCTCGCGATACATCGCATATATTCGATATATCGCCCAGCCCTACCATGTATCCATCTTTGATTAAATGTTGTTTCCCGTCCCTACTCTTTCAGTCTTATAGCAATCCATCCCCTCTTTAACTATCCTTCCTTCCTTCCTTCTTAGCTTTCCACCTTTTCCTCCTTTCTCCCGACACTGCCACGGATGGCCGCTTTCAGTTTCTCGTCAGGTCATTTAACAGTTCAATGTTCAACCGGTGTATTGATTTTATTTTATACCAGTAGTAATTTCTCTGTCTTTAAAAATACATGGAATATACGTTGACTTGAATACACCTCTCAAGCAGAATATAGGGGAAGAGCACTTATAGCCTGTATTCCCCGCTCTGAAAGATCACACCTCCAACACAATAATTATACCCTAGATTTCCTTGTGGTACGTCCTTCTTTTAATTCATGCGTGAAGGTTTGTCCTTTTTTAACCTTTCCTTTGGCCTTGTTGACATCTCTCTATTCATGTATTCCCGTTCGACCTCTCCAACCTTTTTCCCTCCTCTTTTCATTCCATTAGGTTTTGAATTCCTCTCGTGTTTTTGAATTCCTCATCCTTAATTATTTTTGGCTTTATTTTTTACCCTTCCTGTCTCTGAATTCAGAAGCATCCTCTCATTCTCTAGCTCCCTCGATTTTTCAGTATTGCTCGACCTTGTGACTGGCGGACATAATTAAAATGAGCATGAAACGATGGGGGCATTTTGGAGCACTGCCTTCAAAAGTGTCTGTCAGACAGTCAGGAAATTAAGCAGGGAATAGTATTATCCCCTTGAGGCCATGAGTACTGGGTCGGGGGTTTGGGTTGGAATGATGCAGGATAGACTTCTGGGCCAGGGGTTTGCTAAAGCCTATAGTTTCTGGGATCAAACCCAAAGCCCCTCACCACCACCACCTGTCTACCATATAGGCATCCTTGAGCAAGACGCCTTAACCTCACCTGTTCCATAACGACATATACCTACATACATTTGTACCAAAATGTTGTAAAGCATCTGCTAAATATCAAAATAGGGGCTGCGTTGTAAAATAGGTATGATTTATGAATAGAAAACTCATGCCTCTGTGGTTTGTGACACACTGTAATATGAATGCACACGAGCGCGCGCACACACTTACACACACATAAACATAGACGCACACACACAAAGACACGCACAGACACACACACACTCACACACATATTCATATATATACACACACACACTTACGCACAGTAATAAACATGCACAAAAACACACAACAAGGCCTTCTTGTTCTTGTCCGCACCAGAAGTGACCTAGACACACCCATTTTACCCAGGGTGCATCAGTTGGGAACTTTTGTGAACTTGGCAGGACAGATATCCCAGCATTCTTTTTGACATTCAAGAGAGGAGAAGCGGCGAGCAGCAAAGCAGAACTACTAAGAATTTTTTAATTTTCGTATGCTATTTCATCCCTAAATTAACTTCATCTAACATTCTGACTCAAATTCACCGAAATCAAAAATACCAGCAAAAACACATTGGGCCCTATTTTAACGGTCTGAAACGCAAGGGAGAAGCGCCAAGCGCAAGTAGCTTTGTGGGCGGTTCTATGGCAATGTTGCTTTTTTACTGGCGCATAAATGACTCTTGTGCCCGGCGCAAATCTAAAAAGGGTTGGTCTGAAGTAGCCTAATTACCTGTAGGTGTGGTTTGGGCGTAAAGTGCAATAAACCAATGAGAGTGCCATCTCCCATCCCCTTTAAGAGCCATGAGCGCATTTGAATCTGACGAGTTGATATTTTGACAGCGCGTCTGCAGTCTCCGATGAGACAGATGCATGACCACATGAATTTCAAACATCAAATGGGCAAATAATATGGCCTAAAGGACGCTCTGCGCCAGTTGCAAACTAGCAACGACACATGCGTCAGTGTAGAAAGTCAATTACGCCGGATGCGAGATAGGGCCCAAACTGTCAACAGCCTTCTGCGTCCTTGTGAACTTACAGTTTCATTCTATCCAAGAACGATTAGCAGGAGGGTTCTCCCCATGAACACAGGTCTGTTTTTTTTATTGTTTTGAGAAACGCTAATTGGAGACTGCAAAATACCATTCTTAACAGCTTTCTTATTATCCAGGGTGCACTAACATTTTGAGAGAACATCCTTACAATTCATGTCCTAAATCCACCCCATGCAGAGTAGACTATACTTGTGATGTATTCACTTCACTGGGTGTGATATTGATTAGATAATAAAGTCATTTCAGAACCCTCCCTCGTGACATCCCACCAGGGAGCGTCTGCCCTGATGAATGATGGGTAAGTCAGCCTAGCAGTTGGTACAGCCCAGTAACTAGGCAGCCATGGAGATAATCCAGGACAGGAACTAAGGCAGTAAGTAAATAAAGAGTTGGAAATAATTCGAAAGAATTACAGCTCCAAAAGCTAATACTCCTAAGGGTATATAGTAATCTCCAACCCAGATTGAAATGGCCTGATGATAAGCACTAAATGGCTGAGGAAGACAGCAACATCTTGAAAACATCAAGACAAATTGTAGATCCAGTGAGTGCATTTATTTTATTTTCTGCATGGCAAATCGTTTAACGTTCATCTCCCTTTTAGCTCTTTCTCTCTCACATATCTCATGTATTTCTTCATAACTTTGTTGTGATGACCTCTCTCCCTATCTGTCTCTCACTCTAGCAGTTATCTCTCCATCATACTGTCCCTCAATGTCCATCATCTTTCAAATTGTATGTGTGTTTGTGTCTCTGCGATCAAGCTAGTTAGTGATGTTTTCAATTTCACTTGCTGGGATCTGTTCAAACAATGGCTTTGCCCACCCACAGACATTCACACACAAACACGCACACACGCACACGCACAAACACACACTCATGCACACACACACACTAAAATGGAATTACAAGCAAACATGTGTGCTTGACCTCTCTCATTCTCTCTCTCCCTGTCAGTAAGATAATTATAGTTGATGAGAACAAATCTGCCTTGAGAACCCCATAAATACGCAGGCACGCAGGCACGCAGGCACGCAGGCACGCAGGCACGCAGGCAGGCAGGCAGGCACGCAGGCACGCACGCAGGCAGGCAGGCAGGCAGGCAGGCAGGCAGGCAGGCAGGCAGGCAGGCAGGCAGGCAGGCTCGCTCGCTCACTCGCTCGCTTTGCCCACCCACAGACATTCACACACATGCCCAGAGTTACTCTGTGTTGTTATTTCTTATTTTAATACTGTTGCTCCTGGCCCCTTCAATTGTATTGGTTGTAAAAGTGACGTAACGTCAATTAGAAAACCTTTGTTTGTTGTCAGCTTCACTGCAGGTTCAAGTGCAGGTCGATTTGAATGGGGAACAAGTCAGTGGTGTTTACTTTTTCCAACCTTTATCTGTTTGCCCATGGGCACCAGAAAGAGCCCAGGATTTAAACCTAACACCCTCCCAAGGCTCTGTGGGGAGTCTATGTTTGTTGGTGCGAGTGTCTGTATTCCTGTTTCTGTGTGTGTGTGTGTGTGTGTGTGTGTTTCTGCTCGGTGCCTGTGCATGCGTGCGTTTGTGTATGTACATACAAGGACATACCAGAAGACAGGATCTGACCGGTAAAAGACGTGTTCTCCATTTCTCCTTCCACATTCACACACAGTGGCTCTGGGTGGTGGCGGTGGTGTGCAGCGTTGGGCAGCTGCCAGAGTCTATTCCACATGAAACGTGTGCAGCGCGGATCACACATGGCAAGAGCTGCCTTCAAGTGTCACTCTGTGCGATTGGTGGAAAGGCTGAATAGCAGGAGGTGATACGTCGGTGGAGTGAATAAGTGATGGAGTGAGTGAGTGGTGGCAGAGCTGTGGAGACCTGTCGTAACCCTACACCTGTGAATAATCTTTCATTGTTCAGCGGGCATTCATACTTCGATGACGTACATAAACATAAATACATATATTGTTGTTTGATATTGTGTCGTTTCTCGGGGATTCCCAAGTCTGTTGACACTAATTGTCTGCTCTGTCGCTCTCTCTCTCTCTCTCTCTCTCTCTCTCTCTGCCTCTGCCTCTGCCTCTGTCTCTGTCTCTGTCTCTCTCTGTCTCTCTCTCTCTCTCCCTCTCTCCCTTCCCCAGATGGCAGAGTAGAGGTGACCAAGGAGACCATGAAGCTGTGCACTATGGGTCCAGGGAAGGTGTTCGGAGAGCTGGCCATCCTCTACAACTGCACCCGGACAGCCACCGTCCAGAGTGAGTGTCCCTAGGTGTCCTGTACGTCTGAGAGACTGCAGAACGGCCAGTGGTGAAGGAATGACTCCAGTGGGAGTCGTTCCAATACTGTATTCCAATATATCTACACAATGTATTCCTTTAGTGCATTTTGGAAGGGAGAGAGAGGAAGAGGGAAGGAAGGGGGGAGTGAAAGTAGAGGAAAGGAAGTTGAATGCAATGCTCTATGAATTTATTGAATCTCTACGTGGTTAGATGTCATATTTGGAGGTTTAATAATCATAAAGTTAATGGGTGGATTTGATCTGTCTAAGACAGGAAATCGTTATCTTCGAGGCCCAACTGCCTACATTCAATCATGTACTGTGACCTCGTCAATGACCTTGTTGCACCGTCTGCGCTTATTAATGCTAAACGGTTGCATAAGGTTGATGTTTTCCTACCGTTTTCCCTACAGAATGGCAATTGTGCCATTCTGTGAGGTCATGGGGTTACTATGTTTTTCATCGGTGTGTCTGTGAACTGTCTGT
Organism: Gadus macrocephalus; assembly: GCF_031168955.1. Classification (NCBI taxonomy): domain Eukaryota; kingdom Metazoa; phylum Chordata; class Actinopteri; order Gadiformes; family Gadidae; genus Gadus; species Gadus macrocephalus. The sequence goes on from NC_082399.1 coordinate 9,387,323, forward strand.
CTGCCGCTCTGTTTGTTGGTCCGTCTGCTGAGATGAAATTAACTCAAACCAACTCGACCTAAACTCACTGCAACGGACGGTGAAATATATTTGCTCAGCCAATGATAGACAACTACATACCTAGGGACTTAGCATGTGTGGGTGTGTATATAATATGTATGAATAGATAAATGCTAATGCTAATGTAAGTAAGTTAGTATCTATTTGTTTGAATGAATAGCCTTTCGTCTACATCGACATCCTGTTGGTCGAAATCAAAAGTTAACAATGTGAGGAGTTGGAACGCAGCCGGTCCACTGTTGCCAGGCAACACATTTAATTCTAGTCATTGAGCGGGGTTTTGGCTAGAAGAATTTGGCAACATTATACTCAACCAAATTCAACTCCACCTGACTCGACTGAAGGGGCATTTTTGTGTGCAAGTTTGAAATTAGTAGAATGTGTTGTACAACACTCAAAAATGTTTGACTTTGTTAGTGCTAGGTTGTATGTCCTTTATTGTAGTGTGTGTGTGTGTGTGTGTGTGTGTGTGTGTGTGTGTGTGTGTGTGTGTGTGTGTGTGTGTGTGTGTGTGTGTGTGTGTGTGTGTGTGTGTGTGTGTGTGTGTGTGTGTGTGTGTGTGTGTGGTTTGTTTGTTTTGTCCCACGAGATGTGAATGGGTTTCTGATCATGTTGAATCACCTGCCTCGTCCAAGTCAAAAGGTCTCTATTTATACAACATTTCAAATGCAGGGGTCTTGGCACTTAAAGAAAACATACACAAATACAAACATACACACACACACAAACACACACACACACACACACACACACACACACACACACACACACACATTGATAGCACATGTTGCACACCTACACAATGGACGTTTGCCTGGTTCACATCACAACGCGAACGAAAATGCAAAACTAGTTCTATAAATAGGCTGCGTATCTTTCTGCCTTTGTTTTCTTTCTGTCTTTCTTCCTCTCTCTCTCTCTCTTTCACTCTTTCAATCTTTCTTTCTTTCATTAGGTTGTTTCCAATCATTTCATTCAACAGACCGGTTTCTATTGAAAGTCGGAATTCAATCAAGTCTTGCGCGCATTAATTTATCGGCTTTACACGCATGAGTGAACGACAGCCCTTCACACCATCACCCACCTGTGCAAACACCTGGGGGTCCAATGTCCTCCAACCTTTGACGCCAAAACGTTTCCCTCGCTGTTGACCTTTAGAAACACAGCCAGCAAATAAACTCACAGCATGACTTAAGAATGGCTAAATCATGTGGTTGTAGTTTCCAGATTAATGCTTCTATGATGCTATGCTATGGTTACGCTCCCGGTCACCCTTGCATCGGTGTGCTGCTTCAGTACCTGAGATATACTTTGCTTTCAACAACAGGCAGCAGGCCGTAAACCTTGGAATAAATATATGAATGTAGTAAATTGAACACACTTACGCGCAGACACTAATGCACTCACTCTCACACACACACACACGTACGCCATAAGAAGATATTTTTACGACTCACTGCAGGGGAAGCCGTGATGTGGAGCTTGTTTTCTTAAGCTGTCAGTCTTCCAGGCATGTATGTCCTTGTTGAGACACAGAGGACAGTGTGTCGAACCCTGTCCCCTAAAAAACTTGTTGTTTAGGAAAACCACTATGGAAAAAGATTGATTATTTCAACAAAAAAATGTAAAATGTTTTCGTCTGTTTTCTGCTCCGAGAAATACATTTCTGAAATTGATATTCTTAGGCTACTGCAGCCCTGGAGTGAACTTGCTCTCAGGTGATTAGTGTCACTACAGGATAATAAATTAATGTGTTGTTTTCATCGAACAGACGTGAAAGCTTTTTTCCCCTCCTGGGTCTAATTCAGGGAATCAAACAACCTTGTTGAAATACCAAACAGCTTATGGTTGGGGAGTTAAGCAGAGTAGATTACATAAGCCTCTCCATTTATTTTAAAGACGGAACGTATAGATGCTAAGCACTCATGTTTTATATTTTTATGTGGTTTTGTGCCGAGAGGGAACGATATAGAGCATAGGTATGCATATGCTTGCTTTGTTATTGTACTAGTGAGTTTAGCCACTACACCCCGACTTAACATTTTAACTTACACTAACTTTATATGAGACCAAAGCGTATGTTCTTATTTTCAACAATGACCTCAGGTGAGGGTTTTAAAATCCTCTATCTTTGGCATGTATACATTATGCATAATTAACATGCTTATATCACAGTGCAGCCTTCGATTGTCTACTGTATTCAGCAGACACTTCCACAATAGCAATACCAAAGCACCTTACAGTGAATCTTCGTAAGTTCCTTTGGCGTTAAGTTATGTATGTTGCTCATGGATGCCAAGAGGCAGACTTTGGGATTCAAACTCAGAACCCAACACACTAAACCCCTATACTGGACCATTTAATGGCACGATACTTGTCCAGGTTTGTTTTTCATATGCAACACCTGCTCCCACTTCCCTTCCCCTATCCAAGGTTTCCATTGGCTGGGGTTAGGGGGTATGGGGATGATAACATGTAGTCTTGAAGGTTAACAGTGCCATAATTAAGATCGACCAGCTTCTCAGACCCACTCTGTTAAAACCGCAAGCTCCAAAGGTCTTTCTCACAGAGTGTTGTCCAAGTTAATAGGAGGAGCTATCAAAGATAACCCACTCTCTCTCTCTGACTCTCTCCAGGTCTCCCTCTATCTTACTGTGTGTATCTGAGTCTCTTTCCCTCCTCAATTACTCTCGGGCTGCTCCCATTGTCCGTCGTTTTAATTCGATCTTCTGCTCGTCTGGTGTCTCCATCGCTTTCTTTGTCGTCCCGGCATCGTGTTGTTCAGAATCCACCGCTTAAATAATATGTCATGATCTTCCTGTCTCAGCGTGCCCCTCTCTCCTCCTCTTTCTCTCTCTCACCCCCTGTGTGTGTTACTTGTTACTGCTTTCCCCGTGATGGTGTTTCATCACATCTCTGAAATGTCATTTCCTGTCTGTTTCAATGGGAGTCAGGATTTTCTCGGTTGCCCAAATCTTAGTTGTGGAGAGCCTTCTAATCCTCAAAGCCAGACCAATCTGCCATTGCCAGACTATAGAAAGAAGCAGCAGAAGTGACTGCAGCGAAGTGAACACAGATAAAACACTGACTTGTAGACAAAAGAAGATAAAGACATTGAACGTATTTATTCAGCATGTTCATGGTGTGTTTGACTCAGCCACCAAAACACCCAACAGATGGTCAGACTTTTACGATAATTCCTTAAAGTCAGTTGAGTACTCAAAACGTTTAAGAATCCAGAATACTGAATCCTAGTTCTTCTCTAAAAATATAAATATATTCTCATAATATATGAACACATTTGTTTTGTAATCATAAAGCAGTTGAAATGAGTTGAAAGCAACTGACTTCAGAGACGCTTTTTCATAGTAAGACCAATCAAGTTTCCATTTAAGCCCTCAGCCCTCCTCTAACTACTGGTGCTACTAATTGTTCCTGAGGGTTTGATTCCCTGCTGTGGAGCCAGCGTTTACTCTTTGTGTTACTCTAGGGCAGGGATGGGCAACTTTCATGATAAAGAGGGCCACATTTTTCATCATAACCATCGGAGGGCCACATGACTGCACACTTCAACTAAACGTGAGCTGAGAGAAGCTACACAATTTTGAATTTGGTAGATATGATTTCCTGTATTCTGGTGCATTTTGGGGATGGCCACTACCTAAAAAATCATCCAGAATCATAACCTATGTACGGTATGTTAATTGAACCAACATACATTCATTTCATGTTTTCCAAGCTCAAACAGTCACATGAATGGTCAGCATTTTTATCAGTGCAAAGGGCTCACATTCATCATCATTCAATGAAGTCAAAAAACTGAAAAACAGTGGCCCAACATTAAGTGCAACAACTCAATGAACTCAAACCCAACAAGCAGTTGTAGTAGTTGTAGTGGCGACTTAAGTGGATATCTTTAATGACTGATATCGCTTCTAAGCAAACTAGACGCATGGGTTTGCCTTCGAATTCTATGAATTCTTCTCATCTTTCTTGACCGAGTTTTCTGTAACTCGATCAATTATTATTATTCTTTTTTTTATTTTCTCTTTTTTTTTATTATGTGCGGGCCTGACTGAGTGAGGATGCGGGCCGCACTGAGTGAGGATGCGGGCCGCCAGTTGCCCATCCCTGCTCTAGGGGCTACCTCCTGGTACCAGACCACCTGTTCACCAATTCATCAGTTCATCCATCCATCCATCCATCCATCCATTCGTCCAATTCATCCAGCACCCATCCTTCATCTACCGATTCACCCATTCATTCAACCAATTCATCCATCCAACCATCCATCGGCCATGTACCCATCTGTTAAACTATCCAGCTTCCAGTATAACAATCCTGTTCACCAATTCATCAGGTCATCCATTCATTGTCCACATGTTCAGTATCGTCCATCCATCCATCCTTCCATCCATCCATCCATCCATCCATCCATCCATCCATCCATCCATCCATCCATCCATCCATCCATCCATCCATCCATCCATCCATCCATCCATCCATCCATCCATCCATCCATCCATCCATCCATCCATCCATCCATCCATCCATCCAGTATCCCTAGGTTTGTTTCTCATCAAGTAACCTAGAATACCGAATGGATGGATAGATGAATGGATTGAATGATGTTTCTCATCTTATGCAAGCGTGACACATCTGTATGCACGCACACACACGCATGCACGTAAACACACACTCACACATACACACCCACACAAACATGGGCATTCACTTTCACACGCATGCACGCACACACGAACACACACACACAAACACACACAAATGGAAATGCATAGTGGAACAAAAACGTTGTTGTATTATGTAGAAGGCAGGAAGACAGAGTGAGAAAAAAGAGAGTGAGAGAATGAGTGAGTTTTACACTTTTTCTAAATAACCTCTGCTGCCATTTTTCTGTCCATTTTTTTAATTACTTTGCGGTAATTGACGCAATTAACATGACAAGGTTGTCACGGCAGCAGGAAATAACCACACGGCCGGGGACATGGTGAGACGCACTGCGGCGTGCATACGGTAATTACCAGGGACGGCGTTACCAAGGCAGCAGACATCAAAATTCTTGCCACTAAAAAAATTAAGGCACTAGGTGCAATGGACCCTGAAGCACGGAAACAGCAAATTATTTAAAGAAAGATAATCAGTCAAACTGTTGTATATGAAGGTTAAGTCATACTGGTCACCCTAACTTTTATGCTGATGTCATACAGTCATCAGCATAAAGCCTTCACGCAGATAAAGCCTTGTATGGTCACGCTTCCTTTGCTGAACAAGGTACTGTTCACTGTATTGTATAAGTTATCTGCTTCGGCTGTGTTTATTTGTCGTGTCATTATAAAATACATCTTGAGTTGACTTGAGAGAGTGGTGGTTATTCACCGAATAATAGCTCAGTAGATATTTTCTTTTTAATAGTATTATAGTTATTTTCTTGCCATGTTAGTGTGCCTTGCAAGTTGGGTTGCTAGGCATGTAAGGGAGCTTAGCATGTTAGGGTGCATTGTCATAATACAAGTTAGAGCAGATATAAATGCCTAGTGAGCTAATCCTGGCTAATATAAAGAAAGATTATAAATAAAATACATCATCCTTGTGGCTCTATGCAAGGGAGTTTAACCTGGGAATCCTGGTTGCGTAACGACTCATATCTGTGAACAGCAAAAGGCTTTTAAGGAGCTTGTGTCCATTACTTCTCTCTCTTTTTCTATCGCCCGGCTCCGCACACACATCCCTGCATATGCTGGCTTGCATGTGCTTGCACACAAGAACACATTGATACACCTGACCCACCCACACACACAAACACACACTCAGGCTTGCATACACACACACAATTATACACACACACACACACACACACACACACACACACACACACACACACACACACACACACACACACACACACACACACTCTATTTCTTGTGGGTATAACTTGTACCTGTCACTTCTTTAAAACTCCCTACTCACCCCTACTGAAACTCTCTCTCTCTCTCTCTCTCTCTCTCTCTCTCTCTCTCTCTCTCTCTCTCTCTCTCTCTCTCTCTCTCTCTCTCTCTCTCTCTCTCTCTCTCTCTCTCTCTCTCTCTCTCTCTCTCTCTCTCTCTCTCTCTCTCTCTCTCCCCCCCCCCCCCCCCTCTCTCTCTCGTATTAACTCTCCTTAAATTTTCGTTTAATGCAATAGAGTTCCTTCAATTTGCATTAAACTTTTTTTTTTGCTCAACACAATTGTGTCATCTAGTTCAAGTGTTCTCCCTCCTCTACTCTCTCTGTACTGTGCTACTTAACACCATGGCTCTCTGCCTCCGTTCTATTCATTAGTTAAATTTTATAAAATCAGGTGCTTGCATATGTAATTGCGTATCATTATGCCTGATCATCCCCCTGGTGTCTCCTTTAATCTGTATCCGCCATACAATATAGACCATATGTCCAACACCTCCACTACACCCCCTGCAATAGCTTCATAACCTTGAGCTAGGACTTAATGAGATCAGTCTAATTACACCGGCAAGTACCGGAGATGGCTGCGTGTTTATGTAAACATGTGTGTCTTTGTGTGTGTTATTTAAAATGATAAAGAAATGTCCAAGTGCATGCATTAATTACTATCTAATCGGACAGGTGGAGTGGCAGAAAATACAGGTATACAGAGCTTAGGAGTCGGTGTGTGTGTGTGTGTGTGTGTGTGTGTGTGTGTGTGTGTGTGTGTGTGTGTGTGTGTGTGTGTGTGTGTGTGTGTGTGTGTGTGTGTGTGTGTGTGTGTGTGTGTGTGTGTGTGTGTGTGTGTGTGTGCGCGTGTGTGTGTGTGTATCTGTATTTGTGTGTCTTTGTCTCAGTATATGACGATACTTGCCTCCGTGTGTGTGTGTGTGTGTCAGTGTGTATCTGTATTTGTGTGTCTTTGTCTCAGTATATGACGATACTTGCCTCCGTGTGTGTGTGTCGTGTCGGTGTGTATGTGTCTTTACGCACGCGTGTGTGAGAGCCTCGGCCTGCATTGACCCAAACAACGGCCTTTCTCCATCCACGAGAATTTATAATCGCGTCCCGTGACGGCTGTTTCTATTGACACTGGTCGATGATCGTTATCAAGAGGCCATCCGTCCTGTTCCTGCAGAGCCTGAGGCATCGCTGCACCGCCGGGTCACATGACCCCGGGCGTCATGGCGCCGCAGCGCGCCTGGCAAGGGGCTGCGCCGGTCGGCCTCTAGGGCACACAGCAAGGGATGCATCACGTATTGTGGGTGTGTGCGTTAGCAACCTAGCCATTGTAAGTGTTTGGCAGTTGTTTCCATGAACATCCTTACTGTAAGAACAGCAATATATTGTTGTTCCTCTGTCTTCTGACAAATGTACTTATTGTAAATCTTAAAGCGTAAGGCTAATGCCCTAAATGTAAATGTGGGGGGGGGGGGGGGGGGGAGACAGCAATACCAGCTGGCTTCCTACAATATAGAGTTTTCATTGGTTTGGTCAGAATTTGTGCAAAAACATGAGTGAGAGCACACGCATATACATACAGACACACACATGCACATAGACCCACCAAATACAGAATTGTATGTATGCAAACACACACACACAAGCACACATATTGGCAGGTCTTGTAAAAGGATAGACTGAGGTGAAGATTTGAGGAGCATGCAGCTATGCCTGTTTTTTGAGTTCCTATTGAAATTCACACACAGCGTGATTAATCAAGGCAAGGGAAATTAGACATCACAGTAACCTGGGGGAGAAAGGGAAATGAGCTTTGAGCTTTCAGTTTCAGAGACAGAATATGTCAGGGTTGTTGGGGAGCTAAAATGGAAAAGTAAGTAGTCAAAGTCCGGTGGTCTGACCCAGGCTGATCAGGGTACATTAAGAGGATTCGTGGTTGATTCTCATTTTAACCAATAGTATGAAAAAATATATTGGTTGGTTGTAGCAGCTCATTGATCCGGTCCACGGTAGATAGCTGACGAAATATATGAAAATTGCCATGTCACAAAAAATTGCAGGAAAACAACAAAAAAATCAATATTTTCAGATTAAATGTAAACGATGGAGACTGGGATGTTTACACTAAGGCGGTGTGCGGCTTGTTTGAAATGTCTCAAACAACACCTGAAATCAAATAGAGAATTTCTGAAGCCTTTGCTGGCAGGCAATCCTATTCCATTTTATTTATAGACTTACTATGCCAGGACTTGTATTCCCATGGCCCCTGCTGGTAATGCAATTGGAGAATCAGTGAGTTCCCATTGACTTTAGGTTTATGTTCAAAGTGGCAATTGGTGGCAGGCGGTGTCTGCGGCGGCGGCGTGGTGAAATGTTTTGAAACGTCGCAGCACTTTGAATATTAAGGGGACACTGCGGGCGCCCTTATCTCCGTGTTCCCTCCCGTGTGCTCCCTGGAAGAGCGCGTGAGTGTGCAGTTTTTTTAAATGTTATTTTCATTTTGTACTTGACTTCCACACAGTTGCAGTTCTCCCTCGGGTCACCTTGACTAATCAGATCCCGGCAAACAATGGAATTCATAGGTATTTGAACCCAATCTAAACGTTCCTTTCCCCGTCTTGTTTTGTGTCTTGGGGTCTATCTCTCTGTTCTCTTTCTGTCTCTCTCTCTCTCCCTCTCTCTTACCCCTTGATCTCCCTTCCGGCTCCCTTACTCCCTCTCTCTCACACATCTTTGATTCTGCAAAGTTTCTCTGGTCTGATAAACCGAAACAATGTATCGCCATGGCGATGGTAACAGAGGACATGGAGTCTTCACATGATTAAGGGTTACATTTTGAGTCCAACACACACTCAGACAAAATCACACAAACACACACACAAGCAACAAAAAAACACACACACACACACACACACACACACACACACACACACACACACACACACAAGGTCACAGTGAAGCAACAACAGCACTCAGACACATGGAGTGAAACATTTTCCCACTCCTGTTGCTCCCTGTGTGCGTGTGTGTGCGCATGTGTGCGTGCGTGCGTACGTGCCTGTGAATCTATTATTCCATTTGTATTTATCGTGTGGGTGCATGCCTGCGTGTTGCTCTCCTACACTACACAGAAATTAAAGGTTGCGTCAACTTGACATTCTCCCAGCAGTGAGAGCAAGGTGGAGACTCCAGCCACAGATCCCCGCGTCACTTCTTACTTGTAACAGTTGACCCCAATACAATGCTGAAACACTGCCCTTCGGTCAGCGCTTTCCTTTTCCTATTCGCAAAAAAATAATAGAATTCCCCCGGGAGACGAACCGTCAGAGAGTTCTACCCAGAGCTGTTGGAATCCTCTGTCAAAATGAGCTCCACACACATCCACCCCCACCCCCACCCCCACCCCCACCCCCTCTCTGCACCACACCACCCATCTCCTCCTGCTCCTGGCCTGGTGCCAGGGAGCACCAGCTGTGTCTGTCGGCCTGTCGGCCTGTCGGTCTGTCGGTCTGTCGGTCTGTCGGCCTGTCGGCCTGCCTGCCTGCCTGCCTGCCTGCCTGCCTCCCTGCCTGCCTGCCTCCCAGCCTGTCTTCTCTGTTTCCCTGCGCCTCTTCTCTGCTTGTTTGTCTATCTGTTTGTCTTGTCTGTCTGTCTTTTCTCTCCTGTCTGTCTTTCTGTCTGTCTCGCCTTCCTTGTCTGTCTTTCTGTCTGTCTTGTATCTTTGCCTATCTCGACTGCCTACCTTTCCTGTCTGTCTGTCTGTCTGTCTGTCTGTCTGTCTGTCTGTCTGTCTGTCTGTCTGTCTGTCTGTCTGTCTGTCTGTCTGTCTCACTGCCTGCCTATCCGTCTCTATACCTGTCCTGTCTCTCTGTCTTTTTGTCCATCTGTCTGTCTGTCTGTCTGTCTGTCTGTCTGTCTGTCTGTCTGTCTGTCTGTCTGTCTGTCTGTCTGTCTGTCTCACTGCCTGCCTATCCGTCTCTATACCTGTCCTGTCTGTCTGTCTGTCTGTCTGTCTGTCTGTCTGTCTGTCTGTCTGTCTGTCTGTCTGTCTGTCTGTCTGTCTGTGGGGGCTTCAGCTTGTGGTGGGTCCTGATGCTGAATACTAATCCTGGGCGGCGACCCTTCCTCTCTCATTCCTTCTTAGCACCCTGACGTCTGCCACCCACTATATTAACGGCTCAGGCAGACCACTTTGGTTTAAAGAAGATACTCATTAGCCCAGGCGGCACGTTCGTGCTCGGCTTACTGACTCCGTTCTGGGAATGCCACGGGGAGGGGTTGGGAGTGCAATAGGAGCCATCATGGGTCGATGTAATAGTAGTATAACAAGCACCTGGATACGGAAAGATTAAACCGGTCACAGTCGGCGAGATATCAGTGTTATAGAGTAGGATATAACAGCTTTAATTCATCGTCTATTGAACAACGCAGGACAGATGATGTGGTGGCGCTAGGGAGCTTTGCATCAAGCATTTGTCCTATGAAAGAGTGCATTGATTTTTTATTCACAAAGCAATGGAACGTGTAACTTAGATTGCTTCTGGTTGGCTGTTGGTTTGCATGGGACTGGGCGTAACCAACGGCAGCTTCCTGCTAAGATGTAAACGGTTGTGTGTTCATGGATGTAGAATGATTACTGACAGACCGCGTTGTTCTCCCTACTCTACCAGGTTCTGTTTGGTTATAAGAAGCCTCCGCAGGCCCCGACTGCTGTCGTTAAGGACAGAGCCATACGCCAGTTTCAGATGACCATGTACGGTGTTGTAGTAAATCAATAAGTAGTATTCATTGAAGTCATGAGCACCAAGCCACACTCCTGTGGTGGCCGGAAGCAACGCAGAGCTTGATTCTTGGAAACAAGGCCAGTCTTAAAGGTGACATATTATACCACCGGCTGTGAGTTTGATTAGCTATTACAAGATGTTGCAGCCTTCTGACGTCACGGGTGGGCGTGTCCACCTCGATGTATGACGGATAGATGAGCAACGTATGCTACAGTGGAAGGCTGGGAAGGCTGGTAGACTGATGTATCCATCACAAATCTAGATGGACCCACCCACTTGTGATGTTAGAAGAGGCCGATTTTCAAAACGGCTTGTAACGGATAATCACACTCACACCTGGTGGTATAATATGTCACCTTCGACTTAAACCAAAACAAATCGGACCAGACCCTTCCATTCCACACGATGCCATACTACAGTATACCACACCAAACCACTAATCATGAAGCAATGGAACAGAGCACAACAGAGTACAACAGTACAGAACATAGACAGTGTCAGGAGATGCCATGGTTTCCTTGCTACGGCAATAGAATTGCCTGGCAACAATATCAGGCACTGTCGCTCGGCAACAACTGTATCTCTCACTCAGAGGAAATAAAAACTTTGGGTGAGCAACCCCAATGAGTATTGTGCTAATGGGGAAGAGGAAATTTTACATGCTATATATAATATACATACACAACAAATACACACACAAAGGGATACTGAACCCAAAAAAAGCATGTCTTATGCCGCTTTTCCACTGCATGGTACCAGCTCGACACGACTCGACACGACTCGACTCAGCTCGCATTTTTTGCGTTTCCACCGCGGTACCATGGTATCTGGTACCTGAAGTGGCTGCTTTTTCTAGTACCTACTCGCTCTAGGTTCCAAGCGAGCTGAGCCGATGCTAAAAGGTGACGTCGGCAGACGGCCGGCGACTGATTGGCCAGAGAGTGTGACGAAGTCACGAGAGCGACATGGCAACCATGCTGGTAACATCCATAGCAGCGCCGCAGCCAACATGTTCCACTTCTCCAACTTCTTCAACATGCCAGCTAATAATAGTAATGTGATCGATGTCCTCCATTGTTGTTATGTGGGTTCTGTCCATGTGTGGGTTGCGTATGTGTTTGCGTCGCGTACACAAATACGTCACGGCCCTTTCGCGCAGCCGACCCCGCCCACGTCCAGGAGGTACTATTTGCGGTGGAAAAGCACCCGTGCTGCTACCGTGTCGAGTCGTGTCGTGTCGAGTCGTGTCGAGTCGAGCTACATGTGCGGTGGAAAAGCGGCATTATATGATCTTCATCACAGTCATTTAGTCAATTTTGTCACTGATGGTAAAATAAGGCTGTGATTGAGAGAAAAAACACGTAACATCCTATGATTTCGCCAGTCTCCTCCAACCAGTTTGTTAATGGGCTGCTCTGTAACGGCTCTGATCACCTGTGGCGCTCTTTTGCGATGCACTACGGCTTCACGACAAAAGGGACGGTGAGGTGTGTGTGGATGTGTGGAGCTCTGCCTGGGCAGCTGTTGATGTTGATGGAGAGGTAGAGGATTAGGCTTCTCTGAGACTTATAGTTAACGCCACGGTGTGTTGCACATTACCTTTACAACATGGCTCAATATAACGCTCATACACAATGAAGGTACTAGCTTAACATCACTATTGGGATTGCAGTTCCATAGCCGAAACAAGGGGTTCACTTCCACTTTTAGCCGTGTGTTCCTAATACAGGTGGAATATAATGAGGCTCATCTGGTGGAGTGTGACCCGATCACTGCCGGTGGGTTTGTGTCCCCCCAGGCTCAGGATGGGGAACTGTGAGTAAATCGTGTTGTCAAAGGGGGGGTTCAACCGACACATGAATGAGGCAGACGGGGAGCGTGGAGTTCGACAGACATAGAGATAGAGAGAGAACAAATGAGGCTTAAACAGTCTGAGCTGAAATGATTGCCCTTCATGATGTCACAAAAACGCACGCACACGCACATGCACACACAAACACATGTACACGCATGCCCACACACAGAAATTCTCGCCTTTGATCCCAATTTACACGAACCAAATTAGCGTTTGATTCACTCACATCACATTACACTGATTCAGCTGACGCTTTTTTTCCACCCTACTTACAATAAGTGCATTCAACCTGAAGGATAAAAGCCCCGAAAACGTGCAAGAATCATGCAAACGCATCGAGTTCATTAAACGGCTGCAAGCGCTTCACTTTGGAAACAAGAGGTCGAGTACGTTTCTACCCAGCCTGGCAGCGGTCTGAACGGTGGAAGACGTGTCGGGGCTCTGCCGTCCTGATGCCAGTGTGGCGCTCCCTCCTCCAGTGCGGAGCCAGGACTGCAAACAATCAGGATTTGATACGGAGGCTGCTGGGGCAGCGTCATAGAGCAGGAGTAGCAAGCCGCTTGGCAGTCATAGAGTGTGGTGGATGGGCCAGTGCGTGCCATGGTTTGACCGTGTCCTGGATGTAGGAAGGGCCTGAAGCGTGCATCGGTGGCCAGCGCAGGGTGCCCAGGTGCTGTTGCATTCTGGGTGATCCGCAGAGGTACGAAGGCACATTGGCACAACCAGCCAGGAGTGAGTCAATCTAGACGTGAGCTGACAATAGCCTGGACCAAAACCTGCCTTGCCTTCTGGGAGAGGAAAGGACGTTTCCTCCTGGTGTTGTGGAGCATAAAACTGTTTTGAAATCTATTTTGGAAAAATGTTTTGGGAAATAAACTGGTAAAAGTGAAAAACGAAAAAAAGGTTAAAATGAATTCTTGAGAACAATAACTCTCTTCACTGACCAAGGTTGTCGTGGGAGATAAAATACCAATAACAAGGAGGAAAAGAGAGGAAAGTTATATTTGTATAAACCAGCTGACCAGTCACATTTCCCCGTAAAGATAAGTATTCACAAAATTATAGAAACAGTAGAGACGAGTTTAGTAGTAAGAAATAGAGAGAGCAGGACCCTTCTCCCCCATGGCAGAAGGAGAATGATATCTACCTTCAGCTCTCAATAGGAATCTCTCTCTCTCTCTCTCTCTCTCTCTCTCTCTCTCTCTCTCTCTCTCTCTCTCTCTCTCTCTCTCTCTCTCTCTCTCTCTCTCTCTCTCTCTCTCTCTCTCTCTCTCTCTCTCTCTCTCTCTCTCTCTCTCACTTTAACTCTCACTTTCACTCTCTTGCCACTTCATGTTGCGGTGTTTGTGCTCACACATTCACACACTCTGACCAAGGGGGTCGACCGATGTCCAGGCTCAGGCATTTCATCTCTGCCTCACCGGCCTCAGTAGCGTTCCGTCAACTCCTCCACTATGTTCGCAAACAATCACAGGCGAGACGCTATCATAGACTCACGGCTATCATTCACCTTGTACAATGATTGATTTCTGATGTACTAAGCAGCGTCCCCCCCCCGTGGAGCGCACCTGAGATTACGTTGACTTGATGCTGATGGGCGTCGCCCGCATCTAAGCATCCTCGTAGACGTACCAGTACAGAGGCAATGTGGTTTTATCTGCTGTTTAAGGCTGCCGGCCTTGACAGCAGGGTGTCAGCCGTGTGCTTGATTACGTTTGAAGTCCAAAGAGTCGCGCTTCACACAACCTTGCTTTTTACAGGAGGCAAGTGTACTAGCGCAAGCTCATGCATGCCCATATGGGTAAACACACACACACACACGCACACGCACACACACACGGGAGGGAAGTTGCATATACAGAGGCTTGATGGCTGAAGGGGTGGGCAACAGACACGCGCACATGCGCACACACACACACACACACACATATGAGGGAGGTCACATATACATAGCTTTTGGGGATTGGAGCGCACACACAAACACACACACACGCACACACACACACACACACACACACACACACACACACACACACACACACACACACATAGGATGGAGTATATATATCCAAAAGCGAGATGGCTTTTAGGAAGGTGAAAACACACGCACACATTGTCCTCTGGCGACCATTTGACAGGCTTTTCTGTGAGACAAAAAAAGACAATACGGCTGAGTTTTTGATGGCCAGCCTCAAGTGACAAAAGAAAGACGAAGACACATTAAAAGCAGCCCTTTTGTTTGATAAGCAGATTCACACTACATTTATTTCATCCATAATCCTATCACGGTTAATTTACCACTCTTTTGCCTGTGGGATTTGGAGTAGTATCATCTGCCATATGCTTAAATTATGAAAAAAACGATTTCTTACAAAGAGCTCACCATTTTACAGAGATTCCCCAAATGCTCATTATCTAATTGTATAATCATCTGGCATCCCGCTCTGGGTTCAGCTGCTGGCCTGAGAGTACTTTATTAAAGTGATGGAGTCTTTCACTTCACCGATAGCTCTCTGTAGAGAAGCGGGGGAAATGTCAGTGAGTAGCAAATGTCGAAATGTACTGAAGTTCCTTGATGGGAAAAAATAATTAGAGCAACAAATTGCAACCAGGGCTGTTATTATCGTAGGACCCCCGTGTGGAGAGGTACCGTGGGCGAATTGAGCTGGTGTGTTTACTTGGGAAAACACTGAGGTATTAATCGTTTGTGATTGCTACAAAGCAAGATCATACACAATAATGTGAGACTTTTTGTGTGTGGGTGGTAGTGTGGGTGTATGTGTGTGTGCGTGTGTGAGGGGGGGGGGGTGACTGTGTGTGTGTGTGTGTGTGTGTGTGTGTGTGTGTGTGTGTGTGTGTGTGTGTGTGTGTGTGTGTGTGTGTGTGTGTGTGTGTGTGTGTGTGTGTGTGTGTATTTGTGTAAACATACCTGGCCAATTATTACATTCCTATCCTCATTGTTTTGGTTTTTTTTTGTACTGACAACGAAATAATAATTCTGTTAAACATTCAAACTGATTTGGATTCTTGACAATAGACATACAATGTAAGAGCACACCAATTAAATCTAGGAATTGATGTTTCCATACTACTTGATTTCTTAACAGAACCCAAACAACACATTCAGAAATTCATTCCTTCACAAACTTAAAAACATGCTCTGTGTGTTTTATTTTGTGTGTATCTTTTTGATTGATGTTTTTGGCAGTTAATTAGGCTTTTGACATAGTAGAAATAGTGACAATGGTAATAAGCTAGTTATGTTGTGACATTGCACATAGCACTATTCAGCTAGTGATGGTATCACATGTACGTGTCTTATAGTTTATAGATAAAGATATAAAAAAATATATATATTTAATCAGAAACGGTATCAAAGCAGGGTTGTGCGGTTGTTTTACAAAAACACTGCCTAGACTGTCCGCTGCCCTGAACCAAACCGCTTCGCGGGCCTCATTGTAGTCATGGAGTTCAGTGGACATTAGAGCCTGAGGAACATGTCCTTCACGTGATGGTTAGTGTGTGCTGTTTTTTACAGTGGTTTCTTATTTTGAAGGACCCTTCATCAAGCCTCTTTTCTGGGAACATGTTCTAGATAATCAGTGGTTCATTGATTTTTCATCAGTTATCACTGCGAGATTTAGTTGTGATATAACCAGCATATAGCTGTGTGTGTGTGTGTTGTGTGCGTGTGTCTGTGTGTGTGTGTGTGTGTGTGTGTGTGTGTGTGTGTGTGTGTGTGTGTGTGTGTGTGTGTGTGTGTGTGTGTGTGTGTGTGTGTGTGTGTGTGTGTGTGTGTGTGTGTGTGTGTGTGTGTGCCTGTGTGCATCTCTAATTCGATTGGCTGATAGTATTCTGGAGGTGATCCTTACAAGCCTTCCTTTACACATTAGGGCTACAGACACATCTATGATCAGAGCAGCCTCACTGTCATTACTGACACAGCATGGGCTGATTCTTATCCAGAGCAGGAGACCTGGATGTTTTTCAAAAGGCCTGAGAGCACTGAGCCTGAGAGCCTGTGTACTATTCACACATACACACATATTACACACCCAGTCGCAGACACACACCCACACATACACACATGCATACATGCACGCGCACCCACGCTCAGATACATGCTCCTTAAACCTGTAGATAATAA